>NC_066585.1:534620081-534920081 GCF_024323335.1 Lathyrus oleraceus | reverse complement strand
AAAGAAGTTTATGTTGCACAACCAGTTGGGTTTGTGAAACAAAGCGAAGAAAGAAAGGTGTATAGGCTGCATAAAGCCCTGTACAGACTTAAACAAGCTCCAAGAGCTTGGAACAAGAAGAAAGATGGCTTTCTAAGGGAGAAGGAATTTGTGAAGTGCACAACTAAACATGGAATATATGTAAGAAGAAGCAAGAGTGAATTTCTTATACTATGCCTCTATGTCGATAACTTGTTGATAACAGGTAGCTGCAAGAAGGAGATTGAAGACTTCAAAGATGATCTCAACAAGGAATTCAAAATGTCAGATCTGGGTGAAATTTCATATTTCCTTGGAATCAAATTCTATAAGTGTGGTAGAGGTTTGACGATGCATCAAAGAAGGTATACAAGCGCAATACTCAAGAGATTTGAGATGCAAGATTGCAACCCAACTTCGACTCTGGTTGAGCCCATATTACAACTATCGAAAGATTTCGGATGAAGATGATGTCGATGCAACCCAATATATAAGACTTATTGGGTCACTTCGATACCTTTGTCACACAAGGCCTCACTTAGCATATAGTGTAGGTATGGTGAGTAGATTCATGCAGAAGCCAAAGGTATCACATCTAGCAGCGGCAAAGATGATACTAAGGTATCTGAAAGGAACTCTCGACTATGTCATTTTGTTTCCTGCAGCTGATGAAGGAAAAGAATGCAAACTAGTGGGATACACCGACTCAAGTTGGTGTAGTGATGCTGAGGATCGAAAATCCATAGTTGGCTATGTGTTTATGCTAGGTGGTGCACCAGTTGCTTGGAGTTCAAGAAAAGATCTAGTAGTGGCATTATCATCGTGCGAAGAAGAATACATAGTTGTTTCCCTTTGTTCATGTTAAGAAACATGGATGGTGAATCTGGTCGAAGAGATAACAGTGACGAGGCATGGAGCAATTACCATGAAGATTGACAGCATGCCAGCTATCAATCTGGCGAAGAATCCGATAGCACATGGTCGAAGCAAACACATCGAAATGAGGTTCCATTATCTTCGAGAGCAGGTAGCAGATGGGAAGATGAATGTGGAACACTGCAGAATTGAGAATCAAATTGTAGACATCATAACGAAGGGAGTGCAGGTCAAAGTGTTTAGAAGACTAAGAGTTGTGATGAATGTAGATAGCTTAGACACAATGAATTAGATGGTGTATTGAATTGTAATTTCTTGTGTTGAATTAGGTTGCTCGACAGAATCAAGGAAGTGTCGTATCACCTAGTGTGTCGAGTTGTATTAGTGTGACGAAGTGTCGAAGCATGTTGCTTCACACATAATTTCGACTTAGGCCTATTTTTAGTAGTGTTAAATATTTTGGGCTTTTATAGTTTTGGTCTTTGGCTTAGGGAGTAAGTTAACCTAAATCTATAAATAGAGGGAGTAACTCTTATTCTTGTAAGAGAGAACTCATAACATTGTATTCACAGAATTTTACAGTTGCAAAGTGAATAAAGAAGTTCTCCACAAGTTGTAGGTAGAGAGAAAACTCTGCAGAAAATATTTTTCTTCTTATCCAACGTTATTTTCTTTCTTTCTCAACCGTTATTTTCTTTTCATTGTCATTGCGTGATTGATAATAATCTTGTTCATCAAGATTGATAGAAATTCTCCATAGATTGTGGTGAATTTCCAATAGTTGCAATGTCTCTAAACTTCTTTATTGTTGTTGTTTATCTCACCATGTGTGAGTAGTCCCTTAAGGCCAAGGGATTGGGAGAGCTTATCTCATGACAACCCCCAATGATATTATCCACTAAAGTATTACGAGAAAAATCTTGAGTATATTTTTATTTTAGAATCTGAGTTAGAATTCACATGTCTAAGTCGGTTGCGAAAGCAAAGGCAACGTGGACACGAGCATAATTCGAAAGAATATGCATTGATGTCTCAAAGTGGGTTGCTAAACAGTAGAATAGAGAGGCGCCCTCCGTGACAAGGTGACTCACTTTCTATTGAGAAAATTGTTTTCCATTCTGAGATCAATGTCTAGATTGTGCACGCCACGAAAGTGGGTGACACACATTTCTGTCTACTTTTTAACGAAAACTCTTAAATTAGTCACGTAGTCAAATTTAGATAAATCGTTGGGATAAGTCTAGATTTGCAATTACAAACCACCATGTCCTATTTTTATCATTTGAGAATTTTAATTTCAAACTGCATCAAACAAACTCTTTTTTCGATAATTTTGGCTAAACATAGTTTGAGTGTCAATTCGATAATCAAACACCTCTCTATGGGATCAATCTTTTTACTATTTGGTCAGTAATCAAACACATATTTTTACTACTTGCGGTTTGCACATGTCATGTTCCTACCATTATCTCAACTAAACACATTTCCAACTTACCCAACCTTAGAAAATCAGGAAGAATTTCCAAACCTCCTACGTATCTCTAGGACTACCACGACTCTCTCATTCAAGATACTCCTCTCCCTCTTCCTCCACCTTCAAGTAAAACTCTTTATCCCTTATCTCAAATTATTTTTTACACTAACCTATATCGTTCTCATAATTTTTTTAATTTAAAAATTTACACTATTAATGAACCTACTTCATACACTTCTGTCATAACTCACCCTCATTGATAATAAGCCCCAATGAAATTAAATTCTTAAATGATACCAATACTTGGGTTTTAATTCTTAAATGATACCAATACTTGGGTTTTAACTATCCTCCTCCCTAACAAAAAATCCATAAGTTATAAATGGATCTTAAAATTGAAATTTATTGCTAATGGTAACATAGAATGATACAAGGCATACTTGGTTGCTAAAGGGTTCCATCAAACAAGGGTATAGAATATTTAGAAACATTTATCACATTTATTAAAATAACAACGGTAAGATTTCTCGTATCTATAACATCTTCTCAATATTGGATGATTCACCAGTTAGACATTAATACATCTTTTTTTTACATGGTGACCTAGATGAGGAAGTCTACGTGAAATATCCTCAAACCTACACGTTCCTAATAAAGGTCTTGTTTACAAGCTAAATAAGTCTATTTATGGTCTTAAGCAAGCCAGAAGATAATGGAAACAAAAAATTAACCATAATTATTTTCTATTTAGGTTTTCACCAATCTAATTCAGATTACTATTTATTCACCGAATCTTTCATGTAACACATAAAAATGGATTGTCACCTTATTCGCAACAAAATACAAAACCAAGTTAATTCATCTTATGCAAATAGTAAGAACACTAACTCCAGCTTGTATTCTCTCAAGAATTAAATGAATAATTCTTCAATATTACTTTTCTTTTATTTTCTGATAACATCATCACGGGAAATCAGCTTTCATTGCTGTTACTTGTGCAACAATGTTCCTTTAGGATAAAGAAATATAAATGGTGATATGCATTATTTGGATCTTGATGGTGTGATGAAGGTGGCTATAATATTTTGATGTTGGGTTATGCTAAAGCATGTGCTTATGTGGATCTGCCTGTCTTGGGTTGGAACAATCATTATTGGAGTTTAGTAAAGAGTTGACTCAATGCAATTATGATAATAAGGTTGCACCAGCTGCTGCATAACTATAATTGAATAACAGGAGGTATCTAGAGGTGTATGACAGAAATAAGTGAACTACTATGGTGTTTTGATGCGGTAAGAAAGTATAGGCAAATGGAAACAGCGATATAATAAAAAGTTATTGATGTACATAGCGATTTAATTGACCAAGTTTTATACAGTATTCAGTCGTATAAGTTTGAGAAGTTAATTCATGTAACTGATACCACTTAGTGTGATAAAGCTTGATTGTTGTCATCAGATCCTCCAATGAAGCAAGTTTTGATCATCTAGTTTTACCATGCTCAGAATATTTGTGTTCCAAAAACTTGAATGGATTATTCACTAAGAAACTGCCCAAATGTGCCTTACATTCACCTTTAATCTACATTATAAATTAAATGCTAAAAAATATGGCACAAGCTAGCACAAATGTTGATCCACAATATATACAGCAAATGAATTGCATTACAATAAACCAATCACACATTTGTCTAATACAACAAGGCTTCAATCTTTCTTGAGGCCTAAGGAACCTTCCCAAAGTTTATACGGTCGGTTTTCCATTTTCTATTACAACTTCTGACGGGGTCGGTTTTCCATTATCTATTACAACTTCTGACGGGAAAATACGTTTCGTTAGCCATTGGAACGGTACCAACAGTTGAGCTTTTTTCTTGCGCCAGAACCAAATCGCAGTGTTGTAATTATTGTTTCGAATCGTTCTAGTGGCTTCCCTCCAATCGTATTTCTCCATCTCTATACGTGCGGCTCTTCCCATCGTTTCTCTCAACTCTCTGTCGTGCAACAGAGGTACTAGTTTGCTCAAACAATCGTCGAGATCGCCAGGAGTGTATAGGTATCCAATTTTGCCTTCTTGATCTTCGGGGATAATGTCTGGAACTCCACCGGCACGTGCTCCAACGACAGGAATTCCAGAAGACAAAGCCTCCAAAACAACTTGACCAAGTGTCTCGGACTCTGACGGCATAACAAAGACATCGCCGCTAGCGTATGTTTGAGATAGTTCTTCCCCTGATAACATTCCTGTGAATACTGCAGGCATGCCTTCGAACATTTTCTCCAACTCCTCCCTGTTAGTTAACAATCCATATTTGTAAAACGTGTCACAGAGAAAGCTATTAATTATCAGCTATGTAGCACCTAGCCTTCTGAAAAAAGGTATTTGAGTCAGTGTCGGTGACACTTGTGAATATGTTTAATTTATTATTTTCTCAAACTATTACCGGTGTCAACGTGTAAGTGCTGGTGTCGTGTTTCCTGTGTCGTGCTACATAGGTTATCAGTCACGGGAAATTACTTGATGCAGGGATTAATATCAAAGACATCAAAGTAAGTTACCTGTAAGGTCCGTCTCCGATAAAAGCGATCCGTGCTTCAGGAAGTTTATCCATGACACTGCAAAGTCATGTGTATCAGATGTTAATGCAGGAAACAGAAATCGAGTTTAGAATAAGGCGCATTTCATAGTGCATTTCTAGATTACTAGAAAACATGTCTTGTAAAAGTTGTAAGTGTAATCAATAGAGCAGTTTTTTCAACACTTAGATATTATTTTATGTTGGACAACGAATTCTAGTTTTAAGTTCATGTTTCGAAGTGTTGAGAAGATAGACACTTAAATTCGGCTGACCTTGATTTGGCTCGTGAGGAAACTCGGTTGTTTATCGTATTTGACTAACACTTAATTATTTTTGGGTGTAAACACCGAGTTTAGAAGACGATATCTACCTTTTGAGAAAATCTAAACTCTTCTCAACTCCAAGTCGTCCGACATGAACAATTAAGGGCTTCTCCGGTTCACCGTTGCTGCATAACACAAGTATAAGAATATGATGAAACCCCATTATTTCAAACTTCGCACATGCAAATGGCGAAAGGTACGCACCTCAGTCTCAACCGCATTTCATGTGACTTGTATCGAGGATTGAAACTTTCAGAATCAACACCCTTGTTCCAAAGACGAATCTTGTTAGCTGGACATCAAAAGGAAAATATGTCAGATAACGCGTGTTTCATCGATAAAGATCCTGATTGGATTGACTTATTTGAATGTATTTATTAGCATAAGCACTTGTGAGACTGTCTAGGAAAGCCTTTGAAAGCAGCTCATGACATGTACAAAAGTTGTTTTTCATATAGCTTATATAGAAATAGTTTGACTTTATTTTATCTTTTTGTTATAGAAATAAGTTTTGTGACACTGACATAACTTTTATGATACTATTTGAAAGATTCTATCAAAACAGGTTATGACATCTTTCATAAACTTTTTTCAACTTATTTTCATAAGTTCTCCAAAATAAGTTATGAAAACAACTATATCATATATAAAAACAATTTAAACCATTTTATCTTTTGTTACAAAAATAGTTTCTGCAAGCTTATTCATAAGTGCTTATTTTGATAAGCACTTGTGCTATAAGCTTCAAATAATTTTTTTATCCAAACAGACCCTAGTTTACGCATAAGCACGTATATGATGAGTGTTTAATTATGGCAATGTTTGATAAGGAGGGTTTATGTTCACCTGCCGTTACTCTAGCTTCTTCAAGATCCCTCGCAATGGCAGCCGATGGCACTAGAGTTAGATCGGCTGCTCTATGCAGAAACTCTATAAAACAACAAATTCATGTTACTCCCAAAAATATGATTCAAAATCGAAAGAAAAAAACAAGAGAGCATACATACTTAGAACCAACCACATCGGTTGCACTAGCCAGCTAAATGTGTATCTTGGAATGTATCTGAACCAAATATAAAACAAAAAATCAACCATAAGAACTAGTAGTTTTAATCTCACGAACTATAGACATTACAGCGGGTTTTTTCAAAATCGGTATGCTATAGTGATATACTACCGCTATAGCTCCTATTTGACAACACTTTGTATTAAATATCGCATCGCGGAAAAATAGCAATGTTTCAATTCTGCTGCACTATTGTGTCATGGCGCCGCTATAGCTGCTATTTGACAACACTAAGACATTATAGATTTGCAAATATGGAAAGAAAATATGAAATTAGAATAAAATATACAACTTACACTGGTACATGGGTATGATAGGACATGACAATAGGAACAGACAGAAGCTTTGCAATGATAAGAGCACCAAAAACCTGAAATTTAGTTCATATCAAATGAGTAAAATATTAAAAAGTCTTCAAAATCTAGAAGTGTAAAATTGATTTTGACATGTTTGTAGGTTTGTTTTCTCAAAAGCAAAATTGATTCTAGCTGAAGTTAGGATTTGTAACTTTTGAGTTTAAACGTGATTTTACACTGACATTTGTCGTTCAACTCACTTTCACATAAATATATCCAAACATATATCACTTTAAATCAGTGTTTCGATGGCGGTCCATGGCGGAGAGCCAAAATCCCGCCATACCGGCCAATTTGCGGCACTGTTATAGCGGATTATAGCAGAAAAAAACGCATTATCGGCCAATTTCCCATTGTAGCGAGCCCAAAAACCGTCATATATTACCAATATAGCGGCCATGGCGCCGCTATTTGATAACACTACTTTATATTCGACTTACTTTTAACCGGAATCAATTCTACAAAATCAATTCTTGTTACCGCAAAATCAAACACGTATTAGATTATAAATGAGATGAAGATAGAGGAATGAATTGGAGACATACCATTATGCCGGGTGATGAAGCATGAATTATGTCAGGCTTAAATTGAGCAACTGCTGAAATTATTCTTGGACTAAGTGCCAAAGAGAGTGGTACCTTCTGATACCAAGGAAAAGGGAAACTGCACTTTTTATATAGTAATGAAAATCATTAGTATGATTTTAAAATCTAATTGACAACACTTTAGAAAAATACCAATGTTGCCAATTTAGAAAAAAGCAGTTTGTTTAAATTTCGCTATGTTGCATTGTTATAAACTCTATTTGACAACACTTTGTACTAAATTGTGTATTGCAGAACAATAGTGGTTTGTTAAAACTTCGCTTCTTGATAACACAACAAAATACTAGATGACAATTAAGATGAAGAAAAAAATGAGCTAGACGCTAAAGAGATCAACGTTAACAACCTTTTCGATCCAATTAGTTGGGCTCCATAAAATTCCTTAGGTACTCCTTCATGTGTTGTTACAACCAAGACCTATATATCATGTACAAACAGAGTTAGTTGATAGAGAAAAAAAAGTAGCATCGACACCTCCGAAAAATGGCGTGTTTGTGTCTGGGTAGGACACCGATACCAACACTTGCGATTACATTCAATTTATTCATTTTTTCAAATTATCACCTTGTGGCCGTGTTAGTATTGGTGTCGTGTCCGGTGTATGTGCTTCGTTGGAAAAATATGATGAAAAAACAGTACATGCATACTATGACCTATATTACATGCACAATTGATAAAGAAAAGCACCAAATTTTGAAGAAAATAAGCATGTTTATACAAAGCAAAAAAATGGATTGTAAAAATGTTACCTCATCTCCCATTTCTCTGAGGTACTTTATGAAATTCTGAAAACGATTCTTGTATCCCGAGACATATCTGAAAAAAAAAAGACGCAAACCAAATTATTAGGTAAATTCTTTGGCATCACACTGTTTTCTTATGAAGGATTACACAAGAATAATGCCATGTGTTATTCAATCTCAATAGGTTGACATCGTAAACTCTTAATGCAGACACTGCCGGACAGAAACAAGAAATCATGAAAGTAAGATTTTAAATATGTCGGTCACTGCGCGATTGTAGCCATTACACATTAAGGTTTTACATGTCTATGCTACAAAAATTTCACCGATAACAATCATATTCGAGTGTAAAGTAAACTTTTGCAATATCATAATCAGGAAGTGACCGCAACTGCAATTTAAAACCTTGCTTTTGAAGTTAATTTCTCATCATGGTTTCGAGGAAATAAACTTTTTGAGTTTACACCAAAATACCCACTACTCAAATTTCCTGAAACTCACTTATATTATAATCAGTTTTACATAATCAATTCACTCCGAATTAATAGTTTTCACAGCAGAAACAAAACACTCAAACATAAATCACTTCACATTTAATCAACTTTTAGCCATAATCAATTCTATAGATTCAAATCAATTGATCTATATGTAAAACCTAACCCAAATTCATCGAACACTGCAAAATCAACACTAAATCAGAACAATTACACAAGTCAACTCAAGTAAAAATCAAAGATCAACGTTGTCTCATGTTTCATCTTGGAACAATTATACTTCAAGAACACAAATAAACAATAAATACACAACAAAAAGTGATTTTTCAATATTGAAAAGATTCTACATTGAATGAAATGCGAAAGAAAAGCTACTTACGAAAAAGGAGAAGGCTCAACAAATAGAGCAATTCTACGAGGTTTAGAATTACTCTCATGGTCATTCAAAACAGAATCAGGAGGACCCTCTTCTTCATCTCTATTATTCAACAAACTTTCTTCATCAATAGTCATTTTTGTAGTAGCTTCAAGCTTCAAACTTTTTCTTCTCTTCACACTCTCGAACCCTTCTAAGTTCCAAAATCGAACCTTTTTGCAAAAGGGTGTAATGGGTTGTGCTCGAAAAGTTGTAAATCTAATTGAATTAAGAGGATTGAAATTGGAGGAATAAGAACAAGATGAAGAAAGGGTGGTGGAGTGAGGTGAGAGAAAAGGAGGAGAGAGAGAGGAATTTATAGAGAGAGAAGAGTTCATGATGAAAGCAAGGAATTGTGAAAGAGAATAATATAAGGTAATTAATATTTAAAAGATGGAATTGGTAATTTGATTAAAAATATTAATATGAAATGGGTTGTGTGGGTTTTTAAGGGAAGAATATTGGGACAAAAAATGAATGGATATTCTTTTGATGGAGGGACATTGAGGAATCAAAATGGAATTGTAAGCATATGCTAATGCGTCACTCTCTCATAACTATTTTTATCTTGGAAAACCTAAGATATTTTTGTGTTTTTTTATATAAAACAGATATGTATTTTACAATCAATGTAAATCCGCGAGGACACAATAAACTAAAAAAAAATTTACATACATTCAATTATAGATATTAATCTCTTGAGTTGAAGAAGATTACAATAAACGATGAAGTTCTTTTATACTCGATTATAAAGATTAATTTTTCGAATTAAGGAGTACGATAATGAACGACAAAACTCTTCTTAAAAAATTGTTGTATATTCATAATTATTTTCGAATCATTTAAGTGTTCTTGAGTTTAAGATTTTTTTAATAGATATATAATAATAATTATTATTATTATTATTATTATTATTATTACATTTAATAATTACTAGGAATTTGATATTTTATATATCATTTTTTAAAATTATTTTTTAATTATATTTTTTAATTAATATAATTTATATTATTCTTTGACTTTGCATTTATTTTATTGAAAATATACCAATAATTTACAAATGAAAATTGGTAAAAAAAATTAAAATTTAGTATTTTTTAAATTATAAAATGGTCAAATAAAACAAAATTATTTGAATAGACAAAAACTTCTCATTTAATATACAAAAATCAAATTAAAAAAATTAAATATAAAATATAAAATAATAGTATAAAATAATATACTAAATATTATAAATAAATATAAAAAAATAGAGAAGATGAGATATTAGAGAATATGAAAAAGAAAGAACAAAAGATACGTGAGGTTGGAGAAGAAATGTGCGATAAAAATGTAATCCAAAGAAACAACAGTAACATAAAAATGAGAAAATAAAAAAAAAATCCTAAGAGATAAAAGATTAAAAAAAGAAGATATGAAATATACATGATAAAGAATATGAGAAAAATGAACGATATTATTATAAAAGATTTACAAACACTAAAATTGAAACCGTAAATATGAATAATAGAAAATCGTTCATAATCTAATACATAATAGGTTTGGATTTTGGATTAGAGATAGGATAAGTAATATTTATAATTATAACAAAATACGGTTTGGTTCGATTCGATTCGATTTGTTAAACATAAACAGTAAATTAAATTGACCGTACAATTTTATTAAAAAATAACTCAAACACATTCGAAACAATAATTTTTTATTAGAACCGTCCAGTTTTGTACGCCTAAATATAGGAGTTTATCATAAAATAAATGTGTTTTGTTTGAAATTATAAGGAGGGCAAGATTGGCAAGCAACTTAATGCATGAATGTGTGGTTTGTTTAAGTACATGGATTTGATTTGGCAAGATTGGTGGGGGACATTTGTATATCATTATTGTTGTTTGAGTTGTTCAGGTGGAAGGTGGGGTCCTGCAATTTTCACAACCAAATCAATATATGGCTAATAAGTTGTAGGTAATTGATAATATATCTACACGTGTGAATAATGTTGACTTTCTGATGACATCAATGTCAAAGTTATTATAGTTATACTACATTTTAATAATCTGACTTTTAATTTGAGAGATGTTATTAAATTGATTAAGTTTATAAAAAATTTATAGAATTTAAAAAATTATTTGGTATTTTATCAAATCAACATATTTCAACGTTTAATAAATTGTTTAAAAAATATGTAAATAGTAATTACTAAAATATATATAATAGATGTTTAAATGGTTTCAAATTTTATATACATGATCATCATGATAGTATAAGATGATTTAATAGTTTGATTGATTTAAATTTGATTTTTACAAAGAGTTATAGAAGATGTAAGTGTGTTAAGTTTGATATTTGATGTCAACGAATCATGGTGTTAACAAATAAATGTATTTGTTGAGAATTGATATCTATAAAAAAAACAAAAATTATAAATAATAATTGTAAGACTTAATTAACTCATTAAATTAAAATATAAGAATAATTAATAATTAAGTAAATAAAATGACTCGTATAAAAATGTGTTATCCAAATAATATGAATGGATGTTATTCAAAAAACACGGGAATGAAGAGGTGTTAATCAACTAAAGTGAAAATATGTTATTCAAATAAAATAAAAATGTGTTATTATGAATAAATATTAATAACATCTATAAATAGTAGTAATTTGATGATAGTCAAAACAGATTACTGTATAAAGGGTTTTATTTCTTTTATAATAGTTTCTCTATCAATAATCATCAAGAAATAGTTATGAGTACCAATTAGAAAGAGATATATTAGGTCTTAAAGATAGATGTTGTGTGAAATTTAAAATCCTAAGTTTGTCTATGAAGAGCTGATTAATGATTAATTATATTAGTGTCTATAGTAGATTTCTTTTGTATAATGTTAATTTTCATTAAGTGCTACATATCATACATTAAAACCCAAAGTTATAGACCGAGTCCATTAGTATTGAATATTTTCCTTTCCAAGCAAAATCTCCTAGTATATGAAAGAGTAAAAATACTACAAGAAAAATGATGTTTTAAGACACATGTGTTGTGAGAGTTCTACTAAAATTGTCATCCTCGATGTATTGTAATTATTTATACGACAGTTTTGTCCAACTGTATTTTGCTTCGAAAAAACTTAAGATAGCTTGTTTGCAAGCCACCCTAAAAACATATTTGCGACATTTATAAAAAAAACGTTGTTCCGTTATGAATAATGTGCACGTTGAATTGCAATAGCTCTCAAACCGTCCTTGTTAAATACTTCATTTGTATTGATTTAAAAGTAAAAGTCAATATTTCACATTTACTAAGAAAATTTAAATTTTTATGTCTTTTTTTAATATGTTTTATGGGAAAAAAAATGAGAGAGAAAGAAAACTAAATGCAATTTGCATTTAATTTTATCTTTTTAATATGTTTTAGAATAAAATGCTTAATGAAATAAAGCTGATGTTTTTTACTTATAACGTGTAAAAAGAAAAATGTGTGTTTTTTTGCTTATAAATCATTACAAAGGGAGAATATAGTATATATTTCGGATCAACCAATTAACTTTGCAATTGTGTAGTGTTAAAATCAATATATTTCGGATAAATGTAACACTAGTTGAGAACTTATGTATCATATATGATTATTTCATAGTAATTATAATAATTTTTCAACTGCTGCGGAGCTTTAAGGGAGCTAAAATACACCTCTCACGTTTTCAAATCCCGCATAATCATTTTCATTATCCTGCGTAGATTCTCGCCATGGAAAATCCCTTCTCTTTTTTCTCTGAAAACCATTAAATCTAAACATCAATTTATGGTGTTCCTTCATCTTTCAAACCCTTACAGTAAATCATTTTCACAGTTTTCTTCATCGTTTAAACCCTTATTATACATATTTTAAACCCTTGTTGTTTCCCTTTATTCATTTATCCTCAATCTTTGAAATTTGTCATGTTCTCTATATTTTTAATTAACGATAAAGATCAGGTTATAAGTACATGAATTCCGCAATTATTTTTAATGAACAACAAAGATCCCACATTGTTTTCGATTTTGCAACTCAGTTTCTGCTAGGTTTTCCAATATTTAGATTTTGTAAACAAAAAAAGGGATAAGTGGAGAAAAGAAACATTCATGAACGACTAATACCCAACAGATTTCCTTGAATCGTTTCATGGTAGGTCAATTGTTGTCAAGCTTAATTATGGTAAAAAAAAGTGAGGTTTCGCTTCTAGAAGAGGAGTTTCGATGGGATGACATCCTCATATGGCCAGCTTAATGCCATTGGTGATGAGGAGCGGGAAAAGTCGTTGGGCTCTCATAAAACATTCCAACTTCTTAACATTTACATGAAGAGGAGTGTCATATTAGGCCATGCTCTATTTGAAGGTTTTGATGTTTCATCTAAAAAGAAAATAGGCCTAAAAAGTTGAATTTTATTGGACAAGTGACTTGAAACACAAGAGGAGGGTTAAATTGTGGAGGTTGAATAACAATGTCCAATTAAAAAATATTTGACTTATAAAAATGTTTAAGTTAATTGTATAAATCAAATGGAGAATAAGAAACAAAATAATTAAATGAAAGACAATCAGAGATATGAAAAGAAGGAAATGTAATGAAAATAAATAAATAGAGGGAATATAATGAGATAAGGGATGAGAGAAACGCACCAAAGATTTATACATGTTTGACCTAACCACTTTTCTACTCATGTCCTAAATAATTTCTTCTTGAGAGTTTCCACTATATGATATGCGAAATTTTCAGTAGTTATATCCACAAACCTTCTTACAACCAAACAAGAGATTTTATACTGACTAATCCCTAAATCAAACAAGAGACTTTACATCTAGATGAAATTAGAACCAAACATAGATTTTACACCAAACTGAGCTCTGGTACCAAACTGAGCTTGATGGCTAAACTCAAAACCAAACAACGCCTTTTAACAAGCTGAGCTCACAAACCAAACAAAGATATTTTACCTGGCTAATATCAAAAATCATACACATCTTTTAGTGAAGATATTCTACTTATGAAGATATTACACAAGAGACAAAAGTATATTAAGTAAATTACAATAAACCCACAACACTAGAACAATAAGAAAAACTCACATATATTTTTCACTCTCATATCACTAAGGCAACTTTGTGAAGAAATAGAGAGAAATTAAGTAGAGAATATAAAATTAAAAAGTATTATTGAAATACATTTTTTGATGTATTTTGAAATGATGAGAATCCCTCTATTTATAGGAGAAAATTTTGGCTTAAAAAGTAAAAGGATTCGTGGGGATTTTAATGATCTAATTTATTAAGTACTAGGGTAAATCGATTAAAAACTTCAAAAAGACGACAACCTTAATCCCAAAATGGAAACTATACAACGGTTATATAATCTAATCAATTAGGAGTATTTCTAATTAATTGATTAGCTTTTTATTTGCTCTAATTGATTAATTAAGTCCCTAGTTTATTAGGTAATGTACAAATGCTTCCTAAATGATTAAGAATACTCTTGGTAAATTCCACATGAACCTTGATATTTTTCCCTAGGTTTTCAGGCGTTTTGGAAAATTCAGAGAGGTTTAAAACATTTTCAAGTGATTGTGTGAGTTGCCTTAGTGTTCGAGATTTACTCTTATATCGTTATAATACAATGATCATTTAGACACAAACCATACGAGCTTTCACACTTCCTCTCTTTCACAACCTAAAAGCTTCAAGATCTATTGATTGGTTCTTCATATATTCAAACTTCATTTGAGACTTGATTCTTCTAACTGATGAGGCATGACATAACGTTTTGACATAAACCCTCATCAAACAACGATTGACTGTAGATCATTAGAGACTTTACTGAATGTATTTGGCCTTAGGTGTTGTCATTGGCTTTATATCTTGATCTAAAAAATCATATTGATATTGATAAAACAATTAGATAACTACTTCTTATTCACATAGGAAGATTTCACATAATGTTGTTAGATATATATATATGGTTGTCATCGTCAAAACCATTCATGAGCATCTGATGGTTGTAGATAGTTGTACCTACAAGAACATAGATCCATGTGCTCCCCTTTTGGATGATGGCAATGCATCTCTTAGAGAGGTGGAAAAAATAGAAAGACATGGATAAAAGATTGGAGTGGTTAAACTCCTCCTCATAAATATAAAGAGTATATATTACTCCCATTGAGAGTATACATTTC
This sequence comes from Lathyrus oleraceus, assembly GCF_024323335.1. Lineage (NCBI taxonomy): Eukaryota > Viridiplantae > Streptophyta > Magnoliopsida > Fabales > Fabaceae > Lathyrus > Lathyrus oleraceus. The sequence goes on along the minus strand of NC_066585.1, from coordinate 534,904,934 downwards.
CTCCTTTGACATTATCAAAAAGGAAAGAATATATTAAAGGATAGATAATAGGCGGGAAATTATATTCAAGCACGTAGATCATGATTAATTAAAGAGAGAATAATAATAAACCAAAAACAATTATTCATTAAAAGAAAATGTGATTACAAAACGGAAAGATTGAAGGAGAACGGTGATTCAAAACGCAACGGAAATTAAAATTTTCTCCTTTAGTGATCCTTACGAATGGTCATGATCAGTGATAGAATATTTACCTCTTGTGACGATTGAAACCTTTGATGCAGATCTACAGAGCGATCACGAACGTTGAACGACGACAACGCCTCTACTCAGTCCACACGAACGGATTCCTTCAATCTCAGTGCTAGCTAGTGATCCTTACGAATGGTCATGATCAGTGATAGAATATTTACCTCTTCTGACGATTGAAACCTTTGATGCAGATCTACGGAGCGATCACGAACGTTGAACGACGACAACGCCTATACTCAGTCCACACGAACGGATTCCTTCAATCTCAGTGCTAGCTGCTATGAATGAAGGCTTTGAGTGAGAGAGAGAGAGAGAGAGAGAGAGAGAGAGAGAGAGAGAGAAGAGAAAACAAAAATGCAACCGCAATGAATGCTTCTGCACAAGGGTTCTATTTATAGAACCACTTGTGTGGGCTTCAAGCTAAAAAGCCCACTTAAGTGTAAGTGGCCCATATTTTATAATATGCCCAAAATCACTTAAGCGTGTGGTGCCTTACCATATTTCATATTCTACTTAAGTACACCGTACCTTACGATGTTCTACAATTCACTTAAGTGTACCGTACCTTACGGTGTTCCTTAGTTACTCTACCTCTCATCAATCCGTCCTTTGTGTGTGACCCTATAGGTTTTCGCGGCATTGGCAATTATATTAAATCACGTATTTAACATAATAAACAGTGAGCGGTATCTAGCAACACATCACTGCTACCCAAAACACGAAAATGTCATGTGATCTGACAAATCCTTCTATGATAATACTTATGCGTATAATTACCATTTTGCCCTTATGTCTATATTGAACACAAGGCATAGACCGTGTCATCCTTGTCCAGTTCAATATTGGGCCCATAGACATTTATCTTGTTATGTAGGATGGGCAAATTCCATCTAGGTCACTCATGTCCCTCAGCATGCTTTATGGAGTACCCATCAACTGTCTTTATGGTTATCCAGTTACGGACAACGTTTGATCAACAATAAAGCACTCGACTCTACATCTAGGGTCCATAGTGGTTTCAGGTCGAAGGGTGGTATACACCATTATCACCATGAGAATAACTTATGACACTTTGCATAACATTTTATATAGTATTCTCATAGCGGGTCAATCCAGTATAAATATTACTCTTAATATTCATACCTATTTTTAAGACTTGATAACCCCTTATCCATGATCCATGAGATGTGATCATCAGTCTATATACATAATAGTCTTAATGCTTTAATGTTATCCCATTTCACAATAAAGCTCGACTACGGATACTTTAAGAATAGTATCCTTATGTTTAATGTGATCTCATGATCAAGTCACACTTGATACATTAAACGGACTAGCTATCCTAGGGACTTTATTAAACAAACATAATAAAGAAAAAGCCTTTTATTATTAATAAATAATTCGATACAAGTACCAAAAGTATTGGCCTTTAGGGCTTACACCAACAATCTCGCACTAGCACTAGAGCCAATCAGGCATACCCTTAATGCCCATAGATCTAGTATGGCCATCATGCTTCTGTTGCGCAAGAGGCTTTGTTAGTGGGTCAGCAATATTGTTAAGTGTAGGTACTCTGTATATTTTCACATCTCCTCTATCTATTATCTCTCAAATGAGGTGATAACGCCTAAGTATGTGTTTGGATCGTTGGTGAGATCTAGGCTCCTTAGCTTGTGCGATAGCACCATTGTTATCACAATAGAGACCAATGGGATCCACAATGCTAGGAACTATGCCAAGTTCACTAATGAACTTTTTGATCCAAACAGCTTCCTTTGCTGCACTTGAGGCAACAATATACTCGGCCTCGATTGTAGAATCAGCAACTGTATCTTGCTTTGAACTTTTCCAGCTCATAGCGCCACCGTTTAAGCAAAACACATAACCAGATTGCGATCTAAAGTCATCCTTATCTGTATGGAAGCTAGCATCGGTGTATCTAATTATAACCAACTCTTTTTGACCTCCATATATCAAGAATGAGTCCTTAGTCCTTCTCAAATACTTAAGGATATTCTGATTCCTAATATATAGGCTGCTTCACCTAGGTCCTTCATAGAAAAGCATTTCCCCAACCAAGACTTTACTTGTTGTAGGCTAGGGATATCGTTTCCAATGAGTAATATGTCATCTACATATAATACCAGGAAAACGATCATGCTCCCACTAACCTTCTTGTAGATACAAGGCTCATCTTCGTTCTTGATGAATCCATATTGTTTTACTGTTTCATCAAAATGAAGATTCCAGCTTTTGGAAGCTTGCTTCAATCCATAGATTGATCTTTGTAACTTACATATCTTTTGGGCTTCTTATGGTATGTCAAATCCTTCAGGTTGTGTCATGTACACACCCTCAAGAAGATTCCCATTAAGGAAAGCAGTTTCGACATCCATCTGCCATATTTCATAATCATGATATGCAGCGATAGTAAGTAAAATCCGAACAAATTTAAGCATTGCAACTGGTGAAAAGGTTTCATCATAGTCAACCCCGTGAATTTGTTTATATCCTTTTGCAACCAGTCTTACCTTATAGGTATGTACCTTACCATCCATGTCAGTCTTCCTTTTGAAGACCCATTTACATCCTATAGGGTTAACTCCTACAGGAGGCTCTACCAAGGTCCAAACTTGGTTTGTGTACATGGAATCCATTTCAGATTTCATGGCTACTAGCCACTTCTCAGACTCGGGACCAGTTATGGCCTCTTGGTAGGTCACAGGCTCATCTTGATCTATGAGTAATACATCACCTTGATCAGTTATGAGATATCCATATCTCTCAGGTGGGTGACGTATCCTGCCTGACCTACGCTGGTCTTGTTCTACTTGAGCAGGTTGCTCTTCCACAACTACTTGTGTTTCCTGCTCTAATTCCTCCATAGGTGTATCAATGCTTTGTGATTCTTGAATTTCTTCAAGCTCTACTTTCCTCCCACTGGTTCCTTTGGAAATAAAATCCTTTTCTAGGAAAACTCCAGTTCGAGCGACAAACACTTTGCCCTTAGAAGGATTGTATAAGTAATACCCTCTTGTTTCTTTAGGATACCCCACAAATAAGCATTTGTCAGATTTAGGCTCAAGCTTAGTTGAAATTTTTCGCTTCACATAAACTTCGCAACCCCAAATCTTCATGTAAGACATATGTGGTTTCTTACCACTCCATATCTCATATGGTGTCTTCTCAACCTTTTTGGATGGAACACGGTTAAGTTTGTAAGCCGCTGTCAGTAGTGCATGTCCCCAAAAGGAGTTTGGAAGATTGGCGTGACTCATCATGGATCGGACCATGTCTAACAGGGTTCTATTTCTTCTCTCAGATACACCATTCCATTTGGGGTGTTCCAGGAGGAGTAAGTTGGGATAGGATCCTACACTCTTTCAGATGGTCATCAAACTCTAGGCTTAAATAATCACCACCTCGATCTGATCGAAGAGTTTTAATATTCTTACCTAGTTGGTTTTTTACTTCATTCTTTTAGTATTAATGTTATAAATAGGCATTTCAAGATCAAGGACATATAGTCCATTGTTCGTTTATGCAGTAGCATAGAATATATCATTCAAATAAATTGAGCAGCAATTGTTCTTTATTATAAATGAAAAACCAAACTTGTCCAAACAAGAAATGGAATTAATATTTCTGCTAATTGCAGGTACATAATAACAGTTCTCTAACTGAATTATTAAACCACTAGGTAAAGTCAATACATAAGTTCCTATGGCTAAGGCAGCAACCTTTGCTCCATTTCCAACTCGTAGGTCGACTTCACCTTTTGCCAATTCTCTACTCCTTTTTAGTCCCTGCACATTTGTACAAATGTGAGAACTGCATCCAGTATCTAATACCCATGATACAGAAGTAGATAAATTTATTTCAATAACAAAAATACCTGAAGTTGAAGTCTCTACTCCATTCTTCTTATCTTCCAGGTACTTTGGGCAGTTCCTCTTCCAGTGTCCGGTCTTACCGCAATGGAAGCAGGTGTCTGCCTTTGCTATGCCTCCACTAGGCTTCAAAGCAGCAACAGTGGGTCTGGGTTTGTCAACTTCCTTGCCTTTCCCTTTATCACCCTGCTTGATGGGCCTTTTGTTCTGTCTCTTTCCATTTCCGATCATCAGAATGGACTTCCCTTTTGACTTTAGGTTCTGCTCAGCAGTCTTTAACATGGCTAGCAGTTCAGGAAGAGATTTGTCCATATCATTCATATTGAAATTTAGGACAAACTGACTGAATCTATCTGGCAACGATTGCAAGATCAAATCAGTCGCAAGTTCCTTTCCGAGGGGAAAGCCCAACCTTTCAAGGTTTTCCACATACCCAATCATCTTGAGCACATGGGGACTTACAGGGGCTCCCTCAGCTAACTTTCCTTGAAAAGGGGCTTTTGAAACTTCAAACCTCTCATGCCTTGCTTGCTCTTGATAGAGCATCTTTAGGTGTTCGATCATATTGAACGCTGCCATGTTCTCATGTTGCTTTTGCAATTCTGAGTTCATGGTAGCTAGCATGAGACAAGCAGTTTCATTGGCATCATCGACATGCTTCTTATAAGCATCTCTTTCTGCCTTAGGTGCAGAACTAGGAGGTTCCTCTTCAGGAACAGGTTTCTCCAAGACATACAGCTTTCTATCATGTTTGAGGACAATCCTCAAGTTTCGGTGCCAATCCAGAAAATTCATCCCAGACAATTTTTCCTTGTCAAGGATTGATCGCAAAATGTTGTTAGAGGTGTTGGTTGTCATGGTAATCTACATGAAATTAATGAAAATATAAGTATCATTAACATATTTAATTAGGCCTTTAATTAAATATGCTCCCACTATTTTACTCAAAACAAATTACCCTCATCATTTGATTCGGAAAATCCCGTTGGAAGATTTTCTAGTGGGTCGAGATCCATATTTCAATTTGTTCTAAGTCCGCGTAGGCGGATTACACAAAACTAGGTTATTTAGGTAGGAACTCCTTCCAATTGTATCTAATACAACTCTCGAAAATTTCAGTTGGGTGAATAACTCCTTATTCCAATCCATCATATGAATCATTTCCAACTCTTACTTCTAAACATGTATAATCTTATTATAATTTGTTTAGTTAAGTTTGACCCATTGTTTTAGCCGTTGGATATTACAATTATCCCATCGCACCTTACTAATATAGAACATGCACCTCGCGTAGGCGAAACCTACATTATCCGATACTAGTCTTGATGAGTGTTAAAACTTGGAAAGCATAAACTTAATATTTAATTTGAGGGAATTGCAATTGTTCTGATCTCACCGGCTTATTTATCATATAAATCGTCTCTCACATGCATCAACATACATTCACATGCATCAACATACATTCACATGCATCAACATACATTCACATGCATCAACATACATAATGAAACAGTTATGGCCCCTAGCGCAATTGTTCTCCCAAGCCAATGAGAGAACCTAAGATAACCTAATAACGATCTAAGTTTCTCCAAGCAAGATCTTCAAGGTTGTCCTCCTTTGATCTTCAAGGTTGTCATCATTTGATATTGAATTCTTCTCTTTCTTCATAACATTACATAAAAGAAACTCGTTTTACATACGAGGGATTGAGATGATAAAAGAAGTTACATTAAGAGATTAAAAGGAGAGGCACGACACACAGGTCGTATTTAAAAACCCAAAACAAAATAAAGGAAAACTAAGGCCATAACTGATCACCACAAGGCAATAATAATAAACACATTATTATTATTAATTTTAATTCTTTTAATTAATTAATTAAAACCAAATTAAATGTCGGCGACCGATCGCACTCGACTCTACATCTAGGGTCCATAGTGGTTTCAGGTCGAAGGGTGGTATACACCATTATCACCATGAGAATAACTTATGACACTTTGCATAACATTTTATATAGTATTCTCATAGCGGGTCAATCCAGTATAAATATTACTCTTAATATCCATACCTATGTTTAAGACTTGATAACCCCTTATCCATGATCCATGAGATGTGATCATCAGTCTATATACATAATAGTCTTAATGCTTTAATGTTATCCCATTTCACAATAAAGCTCGACTACGGATACTTTAAGAATAGTGTCCTTATGTTTAATGTGATCTCATGATCAAGTCACACTTGATACATTAAACGGACTAGCTATCCTAGGGACTTTATTAAACAAACATAATAAAGAAAAAGCCTTTTATTATTAATAAATAAATCGATACAAGTACCAAAAGTATTGGCCTCTAGGGCTTACACCAACAAAGATGCATAAAGAAAGAAACTAAGAAAATATAAATAAATAAGGAAAATAAGCAAGGACTACTCAGTTTCCTCATCATCATCACTAACCAACCCAAACGACGATGGCGTTTCAGTCTCAGCGAGTTTTCATGCCACACAGTCAATCTTCTTGCTTGTCCTCTTTTGTTCTTTGATGATGGTATGGAGGAGAGCTTTAGTAGGATTCTTCTGAGGTATCTCATAATAAAATTCAACTAAAGTTGATGAACCTCCTTTCTCAAGTGCTTAATGACTTTACGCAACTTTTCTTGCTTTATGAGGCTTCTGCACCATCACTTCATTGATGATGGACATCCACATCTTCCATTATGCATGTCTCCTTATCCTTGTCGAGTCATTAATGGATTATTTTTCTTCTAAGTTCAATCCAATATGCTCTAAGATTTTCGTGATCAGAATACCATATGGAAGCCACAAACCCTTTCTCTCACATTCCATCATGTGGCAGATTATTGCACTTACCCAATTTGTTTAAACTTGGTTATATAACACCCAAGTTAAATCCCAATAGGTTTTTAGATGCTTGCCCAAAATTTTGCTTCCTTGTAATGAGGATATGTGTTGACACATAGTGGATGAGACGAATATTTGGGCACATAAAACCCGTAGTGAAAGGAGTATGAATGCCATCATTTAGATTTGATAGGAAGGAGAGAGCAATATTAACAAAATTAAAATCATAATCTTCTTCTTTTTCATCTAGCTTGTATAATGATTCTGTCCAGAGAAGATCATAAATTTTAGTTAATTCATATAAAGTCAAGGGGATCAGGTGTTCTCGAACCTTGGAAGTGATTATCTCATCTTCATAGTTAAGGTTGGAGTAGAACATTCTTACTAAAGTTGGAAACATCTCTTTTGGGACACTACTGATGAAGTCTTTCATCTCATCATGAATGAAGACATTGAAAAACTGACAACCTTCAAAGAACCCAAGATCCAAAGAGTATCAGAGAAGATTCTTGGTAGCAAAATCTTTGTTAAATTTGTTCTCTTGTTCTTGATTTGAAAATTTATTTGAGAGAGATATCGGAACAACGGTGCCTTTAGAAGTTCTTAATCTTTTAGGTGCCATTTAGTGATGATGAACGATGTACCAGTATAATTTTATTGGGTCCTAAGAAAGGACAACCTATGAAAGAATATGGAAGGTCAAACACACTATCAAGGGGTGAGCTGCCCCACAAAGCTATAGGTCGTCCAAAATGGGCCATGAGGCTGTCTGGATGTCACTAAAAGCTCATCCAATCATGCTTCATCCGTTTTAACTAATTACACTATTCACTTATCCAATAGAAGTGATAGATGATGTGTCCTATTATAGTGAACTTAAAGAGGGAGTTAATAAGGATAACCGCCTCCTCCATGATTGAAGGAAGAACTAGTATCTTCCTCTCAACGTCTTTGAAGAAGAGAGTTTATATAATTTCTCTCTAGCCAAGGCCCAAGGGCCTGTATAAATACATCGACCTTAAGGTTGAGAGTGGATCTCCAATTTTGTCCAAAACCATGCATACAGACTTTTTTACCACTATGCATGAGCTATCCCTACATAAAATTCAAATACCCCACACACATAAAGAAGCCTTACAAACACAAGGCTACTATTGTACTTTTTTTACAAGTAAAAATGATAACACTCAAGTGTAACTCACAAAAATACTCACAAGAAAGAAAGAACAAAAATAAAGTTAGAGAGTAAAAATATGAAGAGAGAATGTGAGATAAGATGAAAAGAGAAGAGAATGAAATACATTTTTATAGGCATGCCTTAATGAAATTCTAGTTAACAGAGTTTCGATGTCACACGGGTTGTTATGACATCCAATTCTGCGCAGACAAGGATTATGCAGAAAAATGTAAGTGCAGTAAATAACACGAGTAATTGTTTACCCAGTTCGGTCCAACATGACCTACGTCTGGGGGCTACCAAGCCAGGGAGGAAATCCACTATTAGTAGTATTAATTCAGACCTTAAACCAACTGTTTAACCCTATCACTTAATACCTACCCAATGCAATTTCAATCTTACACGAAGATCAGAGTTCCTACTCACTCCCCCTCAATCACCTCAGTGATTACTACCTTTAACCAATATTAAAGACAATTTTGAAGTCACACTTCAAACAACTCTTGATTGTGCTTAACAGCTTTAATCAAGATACACAGCACTCACGCTTAAAAGCTTAGAGTGACACAACACTTACAACTCAATGAACACCCTATACCAATGCAATCATCTACGTGATAATAGCTTGGCTTACAAGATATGTCTAATACAAGACTCACAAAAATACAGCAGTGAAGTATGATGGACACACTAAATCTTCACGCCTCAAAATCCCCAGTTCTTAATGAAGGAATGACTTCCTTTTATATTGCAGCACTTGGGCCTTGTACTTGTATTCTCCTGAATTTAAGGTCACGCGAGTTCCCCTAAATTCCACATCTAGGTTACTAACAAATAGGCTATTTGTTAGGTTCATTAAATGTAGCTTGGTTGTTGGTTTCCTGGATTTTCTCTCAGCTGTTGAATCCCTTAAGAATAGCCTGAGAAAAATGCTGAAACAGAAAAACTAAACAACCTACAATCTAGCATATGCTGTCAGGAATGAATGTCCCAACATTCAGCTTGACATCAAGGACCATATGCTAAGTCTGTTTTTCCTGAAAGCAGACTGTACAAATTTGCTGAACTGTACAGGACCAATCTGTCCATTCTACAGTAACAGCTTACATTAATAAATGTCAAAGCATCCAATTTGACATTTACACATTTAGCCTTAAGTCAGTTCTGTTATCCTCTTGAAGAACAGACTGAGAAACATACTGAAGTGTAGCAGAACACCACTCTGTCTATTGTTCAGTATATGTTGTCAATGATGAAGGTCATAACATCCAGTTTGACATTCAGACAGTAGGCCTTATGTCAGGTCTGGTATTTCCTTGATAACCAGACTGAAAATAAATACTGAGTTCTAACAGAACACCAACTGTTCTATTCCTCAGTATCTGCTGACAGGGATGAATGTCACAACATCCAATTTGACATTCAATACATCCTGTATTAGCTAATCCTGCAGTAAACTACTCAAGTATGTCATGACATCAGTCAAGACATCAGAGTACAGCTAGATATTCTAACCTACAATGCAGTCACACAAACACCTCCACATCATGTCATGACATCAGTCAAGACATTAGAATCCAGCTAGTGTTTTACCATACAATGCAGCCAATTAAACACCTACACTTAATCGATTAATCAGGCTTCTAATTTACTAACCATTAAATGAAATCTATTTTGATTGATTGATTGATAGAGGTGTTAGTTATATGGTTGTAATTAATTAATCTGTTAGGATTAATCGACTAGGTCGCGTGAAATTTCAATTTCAAATTCCCCTAATTGATTATTCTATTAGGGTTTATCAATATAGAAGTGGATTTTTCAGCTTCCTTGGTTTGTTTAGGCCTTGATGGATTTGGGCTTGGTTTCTTCTTTCTACACCCATTTTTTTATCAGCTTTATACCCCTTGCTTGAATTCTCATTTTCTCAAATCAAAATGTTAGTAAAAATAAAACAAATTTATTGGGCACATAAATAACCACTTACTACAGGATTAATAGGAGTTTTCCCAATTTTATTTTCTATCAAATTTTTTACCTTAAATTCTCAAGACACTTTAATAACTCCCCCATTAAAGAGAACGACATCAACTGTTGACTTTCCATATCTCTGAATTGCTTGATATGAGAGTTAACTCACAAATAACATAAAAACTTTTCAAAGAATTCCCATACAATTAAGATCATCAAAAACCACTTTTGGTGTAACTCCTAAACTCATACGTTGCATAACATTTCTTAATTTATGATTAAGCCTTAAAAGCTTTAAAGCATACCTGCAAAACATATTAGGTTTTCACCTTTGGTACCCAATTTTTTGGGGGGTCCATGTGTGTTAGTGTTTTAAGAGGCTTTAAGTTATTACTCTTTGACCATCTTAAATCATGTTTTTTATCATAAAAAAGTTTCTAAATACCCAAGCTTATTACAATACTTGCAATTAAACACGGAACGATTTAATTCCTTCCTATCATACAAATACTAATGAATAATTTAATTAGTTGATACCCTAATCTAACTTTACTATATAAAGCTCTTTGATTAGATAAAATTAAATCCAAATTTTATTTACCCTTATTAAATTTACTTAGGGTTTCAATCAAATTATTAACTTCATTTTTTAACGAAATACAAGTTTCACATTTTGCTGGATTCTAGCGATTGACTTCTGGCGTCAACTAATTCTTCCCCAATAATTTTATTACTGGTTTCAAGAAACTATGAATTATCTTTGAAGTTAACAATACATATGTCATACCCCAAAATTTGCCCATTAATATTTCAAGACATTTTGCAAGGCATTCCGACTCATATATAACACTGATCTTGAAGAAACAAAGGCCCAGCTCACGGATGGCCCAATCCAGAAAATGGCCCAAACTGGCCTGTTCGCTACGCGCTCACCTAGCGAAGCTGACAGACAACAAAAATTTCGGGCTTCATTCTGAGCCCATTAGGTCACCATTATCACTATAAATACCAGCACTTCAGTAATAAAAAAAAAAAACGAAAAAAAAAAAATTTAATTAATTAATTAATTAATTAATTAATTAAATAATTAAAATAAATATATAAATAAAATATAACAAATTATTTTGGACTTGGGTCTCCCTCATTCCAAGCCCATTACCCACGAAATTAGTCTATAAATACTGAAGTTTCAGTAGAGGAAAAGACACTTGAAGACACTTGGAGTTACACTGGGAGATTCACTGGGAAAAAAAAAGAGGAGGAGAACAGAGAAGAACGAATAGAAGTTTTGGCATAGGAACCCTGCCTATCCGGAGAATTCAGAGTAAAGAAACCCTGAAGGCAGCCCATCTGCACCGAAGCCATCGCCGTCCAATTCCCGCTGCCTAACTTATTCCGATACTACAAGTGGTCAATCCCTTCAACCTTGAATTGGCAAACAGGTTTGCGTATCTCTATTGTTTATACTTTCAATTGGCCATATCTACATATATAATGCATCATGATTAAATGTTGATATATAATTTGCTTTCGTATGGGAATTTAAATATGCCTGAATACCCTGAATGTTTGATCATGTTATTCCTGTGATAAAATGCCATAAAATTCAAAGTTCCTAACGTGGGGCTGTTTTCAAATTCAAAATCCGTGGCCGCTCGCTAGCACCTCGCTAGGCGAGCCTGGGGCGATATTCGCCTGGCCTTCGCTAGGCGAGGCAGAGGCGAACGAGACAGTAGCTGACTTTTCTATTCTGTTTTTTTTATGTTTTATCATAGCCATGCATTATTCATCCTATCCTATTTATTGTTGTGATATTTCTCCGGTGTAATCTTCGATTGCACCCTGATTTGGTGTTCTGACATGTTTTTTTTTTTTTGAGTTTCGTAAAGGTTCACATATCCCAGGAAAAGGTTATTGGCTAGGTATTCCACTTTATTTGTGGGATACCCTTGTGGAGTTTCACCCTAAATTAATTTTTAATGTATTAATTTCTAATGTATTAATTTTTTAATATATTATTTTTAATAATTTTAATGTGGAGTTTCATCCTAATTATATAATTAATTGTAAAACTTTGCCTTTGAATAAGTGATCTTGGACCTCTCTTTGTTGCCTTACGATTACGATATTACGGTCATGTCCCGCGAACGTGGGGATACCCTTAGCAAAGACCCTTCGGTTAAATCATCATAAAATAAATTATAGTCCCTCGGATGTTGCCTTCGAATATACAACTTTGTCCCTCGATGACCCTCCGATGTTGCCTACGGTTAAAAGATGATAGTCCCTTCGAATGCTAAGGTATCCTCGTAACTGTTGCCTTCAATGACCAATCGATGACCCTACGATGACCCTTTTACATCCAAAGGATAAAACTACTTATTTCTCAATAATAAGGACAGTTTTACCCTCATAAGGATAGGAAATACTCCTAAAGACCTTGGGTCGGTATAACTCTTAATTGCTGGCTCACAACCTAAAACATTTTTTCACACCTCACACCTTTCAAAATACCTTCAGAAAATCACCACTTGGTATACATTCATACTAGAATCATTACCGAGTTATATTTTTCTAAACAATTTTCAAAACTAAACGAGATAATCACTTTGTATACATTCATACAAGAATCATTACAAAGTTAAATTCTCTTTTCAAAACAATTTTCTAAACAATTCACAAACACTTTTTTTTTAGACAAAAATAATATAAGTGATCGAGCAATTAAGAGCCCATGGATAACCATGGATACAAAGGGTGCTAACACCTTCCCTTTGTATAATGTACCTCCCGAACCCAAAATCTAAATTAAGGTTTTCCTGTTCTTTTCCACCTTTCCTTATTGGATAAAAGAAAAGTCGGTGGCGACTCTTGCTAACCGCGACATTGCGATTAAAACCACAAAAAAGTCCAGTTCACCGTATGACAGAACTGGCGACTCTGCTGGGGACCCTAAATATTTAAAAAGAGAGGTTACCTTAAAAACAAGATCACTTATTCAATTTGTCTGATTTATTTTTAAGGGATTGCTTGGGTATGTTATGCTTGAGTGAAAGATCCTACACCCGGATCTAGTGTACCTTAGGTAAGTAGCAAGAGATCATCGCGACTGTCCGGCGTATACTGGAATGGTCAAAATGATGGCTACGGTTAATGTGGCACTTTGGATGTCCTGATGTTCCTCATGTTAGTTGAGGAAATATTTGGCATTCGCGTGGTGTCATAAAAGCATTAACCAGACCTTTAGAACCCTAATTGACTCATCCTGGCCATTAGAAAGTAGTGAGATAACTGGCTTCGGTTCCGACTGGAGTTGGTTGAGACTCGATACTACACTCTTTGAGATTGGACTTTAGGGAAGCTTCGGTCAACCACTTGGTGTTGCACTGAAGTGGACTTAAGGAAAGGTCAATGATTTGAGATCCTTCTAGAACCCGGTTACTATTCTAAGACAGGTTGAACCAACCAAACTTCAGTGGGGAGGGTATTTACCTATGGAACTCACGCAAGCCTTAAAACCTAGGAATGATTGTTGTGTGACTTGCTTGTGCTTGTTATTTATCTAACAACATGACATCATAACAACATAACATCATAACATCATGGCATTGTACTAACCATTTCAAGGATTTAGGGATTTAACTCTGCTAAAAAAAACAGAAAAAACAAAAGCAAAAAACAAAAGCAAAAAGAAAAAAAAAAGCTCTTTTTGTTAGTTTATGCAAAGTTAAATCCCGAAAGTCCTTGAAAACATTTCATACATTGCATTGCATCGCATAACAGGTATTCTAAAGGATCAGTGTTCTCACGATTTTCCTATCAAACAGATTCCAGCAGATTCAAACAGATTGAACAATGGCTCTCGAACAAACTGTCAAAGATCTCCAGGCCCAGAATGCTCAATTCCAGGAAATGATGCTGAGCTTATCTAAGGGGCAGGAAGAACTGAAAGCTCTTTTGATGGAGAAGAAGAAGGACCAGAAACCTGTGGGTTACATCAACCCGGGAGAAGGCTTAAGGGACAGGTTACAGGAGTCAAGATTAGAATTCCGAAGGATTCAGAAGAAGAGACCGAGAATGATTCGGAAGATGAGAATCCTAATCTCGTCAATTCTGAGGACGACGATGAAGATTATGAACATGAACAGTACTCTCCGAAGGATGATAAGTACAAGTTGCTGGAAGAACGTATGCTAGCTATGGAGGGGCAGAAAGTGCCCGGTCTGGATTTCGAAAACTTGGGTCTGGTCTCTGATGTGGTCATTCCCCGCAAATTCAAGGTTCCCATTTTCACTAAGTATGATGGTGCCTCTTGTCCTCAGATGCATCTAAGGGCTTATGTGAGAAAGATTCAGCCGCACACTACTGATAAGAAACTGTGGATCCATTTCTTCCAAGAGAGTCTGTCTGGCACACAGTTAGAGTGGTATTATCAGCTTGAGAGCTCTAACATCCGCACATGGACTGATTTAGCAACAGCTTTCTACAAGCACTACCAGTATAATTCTGAGTTAGCGCCTACTCGGCTACAGCTACAAAATATGACTATGGGCTCTAAAGAAAGTTTCAAAGAATATGCTCAAAAGTGGAGAGATTTGGCTGGCAGAGTCAAACCCCCTATGACTGATCGAGAGTTAGTGGACATGTTCATGGGTACACTGACTGGCCCATTCTACAGCCATCTACTGGGAAGTTCCTCGTCAGGTTTCACTGAACTTATCTTGACAGGTGAACGGGTTGAAAGCGGCATTCGAAGTGGAAAGATACAGGCAGCTACTTCTGCAAGCACCAAAAAGTCCTATCAGGGAAAGAATGAATCAAATGCTGTGTACAGTGAGAGGAAGCATAACAAGAAGAATCGTGACCATACTGTTGGGGCAGTTACAATTGCCGCACCGCCATCTCAGAACTTCCAACACAGACAAGACAGGTCGAGAAGACAGTTTACCAAGATCAATATGACTTTAACCCAAGCACTGCAGAGTATGTTAAAGGCCAATTTGATTACCCTCAGAGGCCCTCCTGCAAATCCCAACACTACTTCTCCTCGTTATAATCCCAACGCCAGGTGTGCCTATCACTCCGATAGCCCCGGGCATGATACGAATGATTGCTGGTTGTTGAAGAACAAGATTCAGGATATGATCGACGCTGGAGAAATTGAATTTGATCCTCCGGCGACCCCCAATGTCATCACAGCACCTATGCCTAATCATGACCAGAATGTTAATGTTGTGGACGACAATTCTCACGTTACTGACGTTGCTGATTTAGCATCTCCTCTCCTGATCGTTAAGAAGAATTTATTGCAAGCTGGTTTATTTCCAGGTTGTGCTGAAGATTGCGATCTCTGTGTACTCCGACCCAATGATTGTTTGAAGTTGAAGAACGGCATTCAACGGCTGATGGATGATCGTACAATTCTATTTGAAAGGGTTCCTAAGGTGGACAACTCTATTGAAGAGGTATCTGTGATTGCTAGGTCCAAAGCTCCAGTGAAGATTACCGCTACTAGAGTGCCTGTGAAGATTACCGCTGAGCCCAAAGTGGCTCCCCTGATTATTACCGCACCTGGCCCCGTGCCATATTCCTCCAGCAAAGCTATTCCGTGGAACTATGGAGGCGACGTTTACATCCATGGCATAAAGCAAGTTGGTAGTTCTGCTAATCCTAATGATATTGTGGGGACTAGTAAAGTTACTCGAAGTGGAAGGATCTACTCCCCAGAAATCTCACCTCCCGCTCCCGAAATTCGAGAAAAAGACCAGTCAATCCTCCTCAGTCAGAGACATCGGTCGAAGTTACTTCTGAAGATGTTGCCAAACAGGAAATGGAAGAGATGCTGAAAATCATCCGTAAGAGCGATTTTGATGTAGTGGAACAATTGGGGCATACTCCGTCTAAAATCTCAATGTTGTCCTTGTTATTATCCTCTGAATCCCATGCCAATGCATTGATGAAATTCTTGAAGACCACTCATGTGCCTCAAGAAACATCCGTCGATCAATTCGAACATTATGTTGCTAATTTGACTGTTGACAATGGCCTAGGCTTTTCCGATGCTGACCTGACGCCAGCAGGAAAGAATCACAATAAAGCTCTGCATATCTCCATCGAGTGTGAGGGGATCACCCTGGCTCACGTGTTGATCGACAACGGCTCTTCCTTGAATGTGCTCCCGAAAGCTGTACTCGATAAATTTGACTACAAAGGCATTGAACTGAAACCTAGTGATGTTGTGGTGCGTGCTTACGATGGTGCGAAGAGTGTTGTCTATGGTGAAGTGGTTCTCCCTATCAAGATAGGACCTCAAGTCTTCAACACTACCTTTCACGTGATGGACATTCGTCCCGCCTACTCCTGCTTGTTGGGGCGCCCTTGGATCCATGGGGCAGGTGCGGTAGCTTCGTCGCTTCATCAAAAGCTGAAGTATCCAATAGCAGGCATGGTTGTCACTGTATGTGGAGAAGAAGAGTATATTGTCAGTAGTGTGCAAGCCTTCAAATACGTCGAGATGGATGGTGAATTCTTTGAGACTCCTTCTCAGTCATTTGAAGTGGTTCCTCCACCCAGTCCTGTCCTTAAGCCAACTCCCCTTGTGCCCAAGGTTGTTCGTGCTCCCCCTGTCATGATCTCTCTGAAAGATGCTCAAGCCGCGATTGAAAATGGTGATCGTGCTGGTTGGGGTCAACTGATCAATGTACCGTACAAGTCTGATAAAGCTGGCCTGGGGTTTAACTCTGGAAAGATAGTCAAAAATCAGATTAATGCTATGGAAGATGCTGATAGTGATTGCGACTTGGATAGCTGGATTTTCCCAACAATTGGTGACGGACTCAACAATTGGAAGACTGAAGACATTATCCCGATTTCCTTTAGTCAGGAGTAATTGTTATTGTTTATTCTAGAATTGCAAATTTTAATTTTCTTTACAATCAAACTTCTTAAAGCATTGTGTCTATGCCCGAGGCACAATGGCTAATTTGTTAAGGGTTTTGTCATTTTCATAAGCATATTTATATTCAATAAATCAATGGACGTTTTGCATTCAAATATTGCGCTCTTTGTCTTTCCTATTATCTTTCAAACAAGCTATGTTTTCTTACACACACGCACGTAACGAATTGCAGATCCCTATCCACTCTGGATCCTGTTGATAATAGTTCTACTACTGTTCATTATGACTTTGAAAATCCGATCTACCGAGCCGAAGATGGAAGTGAGGAAGATTGTGAAGTACCTGAAGAACTTGCCAGACTGTTACTACAAGAAGAAGGACTATACAGCCGCATGAGGAGTCAGTTGAGACTGTAAATCTGGGTACCGAGGTGGACAAGAGAGAAGTCAAAATAGGAGCAGGCTTGGAAATCAGTGTCAAAAGAAGATTGATTCAAATGCTACATGACTATGTGGAGATTTTTGCTTGGTCTTACGAAGACATGCCAGGGCTGGATACCGATATAGTAGTGCATCGTTTGCCGACGAAGGAAGATTGTCGTCCTGTTAAGCAAAAGGTTCGTCGCATGCGTCCTGAAATGTCCGAGAAAATCAAGGCCGAAGTCATGAAACAATTCGATGCTGGTTTTCTGGCGGTTACTTCTTATCCTCAATGGGTTGCTAATGTGGTACCAGTGCCAAAGAAGGATGGTAAGGTGCGAATGTGTGTGGATTACAGAGATTTGAATAGAGCGAGTCCCAAGGATGATTTCCCACTGCCACACATTGATGTTCTGGTAGACAACACCGCTCAACACAAGGTATTCTCCTTCATGGATGGATTCTCGGGTTATAACCAGATCAAAATGGCACCTGAGAACATGGAGAAGACTAGGTTTGTGACGCAATGGGGCACCTTCTGTTATAAAGTAATGCCGTTTGGTTTAAAGAACGCAGGAGCAACGTACCAGCGTGCTATGGTGGTCTTGTTCCATGACATGATCCATCATGAAATAAAAGTATATGTGGACGATATGATAGCCAGGTCTCATACTGAAGAAGAACATCTCGATCATTTATACAAACTGTTTGAGAGGCTGAAGAAATACAAGTTGAGATTGAACCCGAACAAATGCACCTTTGGAGTAAGATCTGGTAAACTCTTGGGCTTTATTGTCAGTGGTAAAGGTATTGAGGTCGACCCAGCCAAGGTGAGAGCTATTCAAGAGATGCCAGTTCCCCGTACGGATAAAGAAGTCAGAGGTTTCTTGGGACGTTGGAATTACATTGCCCGATTTATTTCCCATTTGACCGCTACTTGCAAACCCATCTTCAAGTTACTGGAAAAAAATCAAGAGATGATATGGAATGATGAATGTCAAGAAGCTTTCGACAAAATCAAGAAGTACCTCCAAGAACCTCAAATTCTGGTGCCACCAGTTGAGGGAAGACCTCTAATCATGTATTTAACCGTTTTAGAAAACTCAATGGGGTGCGTGTTGGGACAACATGACGAGTCTGCGGTCGAAAAGAGTATGCCATATACTACCTTAGCAAAAAGTTTACAGACTGTGAAACAAGATACTCACTGCTCGAGAAAACTTGCTGTGCTTTGGCCTGGGCTGCTCGCCGACTAAGACAGTATATGTTGAATCACACCACTTTGTTGATTTCTAAGATGGATCCTATCAAATACATATTTGAGAAACCCGCCCTCTCCGGAAGAATAGCAAGATGGCAGATGATTTTAACAGAGTATGATATCCAGTATACCACCCAAAAAGCAATCAAAGGAAGCGTGCTAGCTGATCATTTGGCTCATCAGGCCGTGAATGATTATCAGTCTATGAATTTTGAGTTCCCAGATGAGGATGTCATGCTTGTTACTGATTATGAAGAACCTGGACCGAATGAAGGACCCGAAGTGGGATCCCGATGGACAATGGTTTTTGATGGATCGTCTAACGCATTGGGCAACGGTATTGGCGTCGTGATCATTTCCCCCAAGGGTGGCCATACGCCTTTCACCGCTAGACTATGTTTTGAGTGTACCAACAATATGGCTGAGTATGAAGCATGTATTTTGGGACTCAGAGCTGCTATAGACCTGAGAATCAAGTTTTTGAGGGTGTATGGAGACTCAGCCTTAGTAATCAGTCAGGTCAAAGGAGAATGGGACACTAAACATCCGAACCTCATCCCCTATCGAGAGCAGGTGTTGACATTAATCCCATACTTTGAAGAGATCACATTCGAACATATTCCCCGAGAGGAGAACCAGTTGGCAGACGCATTGGCTACCATGTCATCTATGTTCAGAGTCAGATGGGACAATGAAGCTCCCCGGATTACCATTGAACGACTAGACGAACCAGCATATTGTTATGAACTTAACGCTGATGAAGTAGAAGAGAAGCCTTGGTTCCACGAGATAAAAAGATATTTAGAAGCTCAGGAATACCCTGAAGGGACATCCATCAATGACAGGAAATTTCTGAGGAAGTTCTCCGCTAAATTCTTTTTGAGTAATGGAATATTGTACAAACGTAACCATGATTCGACTTTGCTTCGCTGTGTGGATAGAAAGGAATCAGAGAAGATTATGGAAGACATGCACGACGGTATCTTTGGGACTCATTCTAGTGGACATACAATGGCCAAGAAGATTCTGAGGTCAGGGTATTATTGGTCTACCATGGAAACTGATTGCCACCATCACTCCAGAACTTGTCATAAGTTGCCAGATCTATGCGGATAAAGTACATGTGCCTCCTGCTCCATTAAACGTGTTGACCGCGCCGTGGCCCTTTGCAATGTGGGGCATTGATATGATTGGCGAGATTAAACCTACCGCCTCTAATGGACATCGTTTCATCCTTGTTGCTATTGATTACTTCACAAAGTGGGTGGAGGCAGCCTCATTTGCTTCTGTTACTAAGAATGTGGTGGCACGATTCATCAAGAACAGCCTCATCTGCCGATACGGCGTCCCTGAGAGAATTATCACTGACAATGGCACTAATTTGAACAACAAGATGATTACTGAACTCTGCACGCAGTTCAAAATAAAACACCATAACTCTTCTCCGTACCGGCCAAAGATGAACGGCGCTGTAGAAGCGGCTAATAAGAATATTAAGAAGATTATACAAAAGATGACGGTAACATACAAAGACTGGCATGAGATGTTACCATTTGCTCTTCATGGTTATCGTACTTCCGTGCGAACTTCGACAGGGGCAACTCCTTTCTCTTTAGTCTACGGAATGGAAGCCGTTTTACCAGTGGAAGTTCAGATTCCCTCTCTAAGGATCATGAAAGAGGCGGGCTTAGACGAGGACGAATGGATTCAGACTCGACTCGATCAGATAAATTTGATGGATGAGAAGAGACTTGCGGCTGTATGTCACGGGCAGATATATCAGAAGCGCATGACCAGGGCATTCAACAAAAAGGTCAAGAGACAAGTGTATCAAATTGGCGACTTGGTAATCAAACGCATCATCCTACCACAAACTGACCCCAGAGGCAAATGGACTCCCACATACGAAGGGCCATTTGTAGTTAAGAAGGTATTCTCAGGTGGAGCCATGATACTCGCTACAATGGATGGTGAAGACTTCCCACATCCCGTGAACGCGGACATAGTTAAAAAATACTACGCATAAAAGAGACCCGCTAGATCGACGTATCTAGGCAAAAGTAAGGGCATCCCGGCGAACCAAAAGGGTTCGGGCAAAACTTAGGGATATATAAAAAAAATGTACACCCGGCAAGTCGAAAACCTGAAAAGGCGGCTTGGGCAAAAAAGGGTATCCTGGTGGACTGAAAACCTGAAAAGGCGGTCCAGGCAAAAATTAGGGATTAAAGCGTATGACTATGTCCCGTTCTCAGTCAACTTTCATCCAAGTTCGAGGGACTGACCAAGCCAATCACTTCTATCCGACAGCAAGGGATGAGATGCTCGAAGACATAATGACAGTAGTAGGCTTAAAATCAATAGGACTTCTTCCACATAGCTTTCTCTTTGTTTTCGACAATTCCCTCTTACTAGGATTTCTGTCTCCTTGTACACAAATTGCCTGTTTATAGGCCTCCTTTCAAAATCAATACAACCCTCTTTCAAAAAAAAGATGCTTTTGTTTTTACTTTTCTGTTTTGGTTGCGTAAATGTCCATTGATTTAATTTGAATTAATATGTGCATTTGAATATGACTGATGTTTACCAAAAATACATGCATAGAATAGCAATAGCAATTACTACCCGACTTCAGGATCAAGGAAAAGGTCTAATCATGCTTCCAATGAATCCGCTACCAATTCTCTTCCCCAGCAAGCCTGTTTTTTTTTCCTCAGAAAATGGCAGTATCCCCAGGCACAGCCAGTTACTCCCCAACAGAGGTCGGCGTCACCAGACAGATTGATCATCTCATCCATCCCCAGCCAGGCTCTGTTGAATATTTCCACCATCAGACAGAAATCAAGCATCCCCAGCCGAGAAAGGGTCATCGACACAAATGTCTCAAATCAGTAGATGGGGATTTATTTTCCCCAGTAGAGTCCCCAAGCAGAACTTCTCATACGCATAACTCATTCATTACATCCTTTCACAGCATACGCATGCATACAACATTCACATTTATTTTAGCATAACACGAAACATCTCATACATCATGACATAGCATGAAGCTAACTTTTCTTTGCAGGTTATTTATCCTCCTGATATAGTCAAAGTAGAAGGTTCATTCAGACAGACACCTTTATCAATCACATTCAAGATTCAGATACATATTTCAAATACAGTTCATGGGAACATTCATTCTGACAACACTTCGATATCCTCCTAACGATGGCATCTCTAAGCCCATCCCAGACATTTATTGCAAGTACAACATATACAGGTTATCAGATACAGCCTAACGTACGGTTCATTCTGATTCAGCCCAACATATGACTTCTTCAGCAACTCCAATGCGGTCTAACGTACGACCCATTTGGACCTTCAAATCCTCAGATGCTGCCTAGCGTACGGTACATTCAGGGGTGTAGTCTAGCGTACGAATACTTTCTTTTTCAGATGCAGCCTAACGGACGGCTCATTCTACAACTCGGATACGATCTAACGTACGATCCATTCTGAACTTCAACAACCCCAACGCGGTCTAACGTACGACCCGTTTGGATCTTACAACCCTCAGATGCTACCTAACGTACGGTACATTTCTGAAGTGTAGTCTGGCGTACGACTACCGCTTTCATCATCAGATGCGGCCTAACAGACGACTCATTCTGCGACGGTCTAACGTACGACCCGTTCGGATGTCCATCCCCTCAGATGCTACCTAACATACGGTACATTTCTGAAGTGTAGTCTAACGTACGACTACCCCTTTCATCATCAGATCCTACCTAACATACGGTACATTTCTGAAGTGTAGTCTAACGTACGAAACCCCTTTCGTCATCAGATTCAGCCTAACGTACGGCTCATTCTGCAACTCAGATACGATCTAGCGTATGGTCCATTCTGATCCTTTATCCCCAACAGCATATGACACACTCCGACTCCCCAGCGAAGTCGGCAGCCTAATGGATGACTCATTATACGGTCTAACGTACGACCCAGTGTGGCACCCATGTCTTCAAATTGGCCTAATATACGGCGCGATCTGAAGCTTTCGTCATCAAACCTCCCGGATGACATCTTTAAGCCCATCTCCATCAAAACCAACTGTCGATTCTCAAGTGCAAATTTTTGGGGCATTCTAGTGTTCAATAATCTTCCACCTCCAGACCACGAATGGCGTATACACCATTCTAACTCTCTCGGTCCAAGAATATTGAACAGGGGCAGCTGTCATACCCCAAAATTTGCCCATTAATATTTCAAGACATTTTGCAAGGCATTCCGACTCATATATAACACTGAGCTTGAAGAAACAAAGGCCCAGCTCACGGATGGCCCAATCCAGAAAATGGCCCAAACTGGCCTGTTCGCTACGCGCTCACCTAGCGAAGCTGACAGACAACAAAAATTTCGGGCTTCATTCTGAGCCCATTAGGTCACCATTATCACTATAAATACCAGCACTTCAGTAAAAAAAAAAAAAAACAAAAAAAAAAACGAAAAAAAAAAAAAATTTAATTAATTAATTAATTAATTAATTAATTAATTAAATAATTAAAATAAATATATAAATAAAATATAACAAATTATTTTGGACTTGGGTCTCCCTCATTCCAAGCCCATTACCCACGAAATTAGTCTATAAATACTGAAGTTTCAGTAGAGGAAAAGACACTTGAAGACACTTGGAGTTACACTGGGAGATTCACTGGGAAAAAAAAGAGAGGAGGAGAACAGAGAAGAACGAATAGAAGTTTTGGCATAGGAACCCTGCCTATCCGGAGAATTCAGAGTAAAGAAACCCTGAAGGCAGCCCATCTGCACCGAAGCCATCGCCGTCCAATTCCCGCTGCCTAACTTATTCCGATACTACAAGTGGTCAATCCCTTCAACCTTGAATTGGCAAACAGGTTTGCGTATCTCTATTGTTTATACTTTCAATTGGCCATATCTACATATATAATGCATCATGATTAAATGTTGATATATAATTTGTTTTCGTATGGGAATTTAAATATGCCTGAATACCCTGAATGTTTGATCATGTTATTCCTGTGATAAAATGCCATAAAATTCAAAGTTCCTAACGTGGGGCTGTTTTCAAATTCAAAATCCGTGGCCGCTCGCTAGCACCTCGCTAGGCGAGCCTGGGGCGAATATTCGCCTGGCCTTCGCTAGGCGAGGCAGAGGCGAACGAGACAGTAGCTGACTTTTCTATTCTGTTTTTTTTATGTTTTATCATAGCCATGCATTATTCATCCTATCCTATTTATTGTTGTGATATTTCTCCGGTGTAATCTTCGATTGCACCCTGATTTGGTGTTCTGACATGTTTCTTTTTTTTTTGAGTTTCGTAAAGGTTCACATATCCCAGGAAAAGGTTATTGGCTAGGTATTCCACTTTATTTGTGGGATACCCTTGTGGAGTTTCACCCTAAATTAATTTTTAATGTATTAATTTCTAATGTATTAATTTTTTAATATATTATTTTTAATAATTTTAATGTGGATTTTCATCCTAATTATATAATTAATTGTAAAACTTTGCCTTTGAATAAGTGATCTTGGACCTCTCTTTGTTGCCTTACGATTACGATATTACGGTCATGTCCCGCGAACGTGGGGATACCCTTAGCAAAGACCCTTCGGTTAAATCATCATAAAATAAATTATAGTCCCTCGGATGTTGCCTTCGAATATACAACTTTGTCCCTCGATGACCCTCCGATGTTGCCTACGGTTAAAAGATGATAGTCCCTTCGAATGCTAAGGTATCCTCGTAACTGTTGCCTTCAATGACCAATCGATGACCCTACGATGACCCTTTTACATCCAAAGGATAAAACTACTTATTTCTCAATAATAAGGACAGTTTTACCCTCATAAGGATAGGAAATACTCCTAAAGACCTTGGGTCGGTATAACTCTTAATTGCTGGCTCACAACCTAAAGCATTTTTTTCACACCTCACACCTTTCAAAATACCTTCAGAAAATCACCACTTGGTATACATTCATACTAGAATCATTACCGAGTTATATTTTTCTAAACAATTTTCAAAACTAAACGAGATAATCACTTTGTATACATTCATACAAGAATCATTACAAAGTTAAATTCTCTTTTCAAAACAATTTTTCTAAACAATTCACAAACACTTTTTTTTTTAGACAAAAATAATATAAGTGATCGAGCAATTAAGAGCCCATGGATAACCATGGATACAAAGGGTGCTAACACCTTCCCTTTGTATAATGTACCTCCCGAACCCAAAATCTAAATTAAGGTTTTTCCTGTTCTTTTCCACCTTTCCTTATTGGATAAAAGAAAAGTCGGTGGCGACTCTTGCTAACCGCGACATTGCGATTAAAACCACAAAAAAGTCCAGTTCACCGTATGACAACATATTTCTAAATTTGCAATCTTTTCTAAACCTAACACTTAATTTAAACATTTGCTTATATGTTAGAGATATTACCTTATTATTGTCTTCTTTGTAGGAAACTTTGAAGTAAACATGTTCTTCGTCAAATCCATTTTGTCACACCCTAATTTTGCTCTTAAATCAATAAATCAATGCATTCATAAGACATTTGCATCATCTATATATCATAGCATGCATTTCTTTTTGCATAATGCTTAAAATGTCAACCATACTAAATTTTCAGTTTTGTAGACAATCTAGTTTAATCAATTTGCAATAGCGCGTAAAATTAGCAGGCAAAAATTTTTTAGATCAGACTTGCAGTTTTCAGTTTTATTAACCTACGGTTCGTGTAGTTTAACATGACGTGCCCGTTTTATTTTTTCGATTTCATTTTTGGTTGCATTTTGATCAGCATGAATCTTTTCAACCAGACATATCTTATTGCAAAATTTGATCTTTACATATGTCTGTTTTCGGAACTTTATTTTTCGTTGGTCATTTTAATGCATTCATTTTTTTCGCGCATTTTCACGCCCATTTTTTATTCATATTAATTATTTTTATTTTTGTATTTTATTAAAATGTTGCGAAAAAAATAAATAGAGACAAGCATGTGATCATTTGATTTTTATTTGTCTTTATAAAAAAGGATTAGAATTTTTATCCATTTAATTTTTAAAGCTCATTTCTTATCCCTTAAGTCATCTAAGGGGAATTGTCGGTATTTTAATTAAATTAAACCCTAACTTCTACTATATAAATTCATTAGCCAATGCATGAATTCAACAACCAGGCAATAAACAGACAACCCCAAAAAACGGCGCTCATATCCTCATATCCTCCTCTATTTTTTCGAAAAAAGAACAAAAAGAGAATGAAAGGTGTTTTTGGATGAACTCAGGGTATTCTCCCTCTTCCACTACTGCTCATCGCTGAACCACAACCTTCCAACACTCTCTCTCAATTATTTTCGAGAGAAAAAAAGCACATGGTTCTTTCATGTTGATTCTTCCTACCACTTTTTCCACTCAAATATAATACTCCCTTTACACAAAAAATCACACATTATTTTCTCCTTCAGTGAAAGCACATCACACTTCATAAAAAAATTATTTTCTTGATTTCCTGAGAAACTCACATTCTTCAACAACAGTAACAACTTCACTCTCACATATCCACACATGTCTATTACCTATCAAAAACCCTCTTTTCATATCCATACAAAACCTGCATACCATTTATCAGTATCCAACCTAAACTAACTTACTACAACCATTCATCATGCTACAAACCACACCATTTTCCTCTTCATGTAACTCCTTATATTTGTACATACACTTAACTCCATTTCATCAACCATAACCTTCCTCATCTTCATAAACTCTCCACTACATCCACCTTATTCATAATCAACCTTCTTCTGCTAACAAATCAAGAACCTCTACTTCTCCATTTTCATAAACACACGCCAACACAAATTAATAAAAATATTTTTGCAACCCTTTTATTTTTCTTTGTGTAAGACCTCAATTTTGTCCCTAAGATCCCTCATCATATCATATCATATCATATCATTGCCTCAAGGATCATTGTGCACATTGCCTTCCTCCTTGTGGGTGGGTCTTTTGAGAGTGATTCTTGATCACCAAGCATGTTTAGCATTTGTATATCATTGCTTTTCATTTGTTTACTAACCAAAAGTACAAAAATATTGTCATCTAACCTTGTTACTTGCAGATGAAGCAACCATTAGGTCAAGCCAGTCAAAGGCATTCATTGAGCAATAGATGGTGGCCATTCTGAAGAATATGGGCACCAATGATCATTCACAAGAGTTCATATGAACCATGACATCATTTTGAATCAAGATCTCAAGTGGTAGAGGCTTGGATTTCATCAGAACATAGCTAGGTCAGCTGAAACCCTAGAAAAGTCAACACAAGTCAACTGTGCATTAAATCATGGATTTGAAGGTGGGAGATGGTTAGAGAGGCCTTATTCATGTCCATACAAGTCTCATATAACATGTCAAACATCGACAATGGAGAATTTGAGGTCAGATGGAAAGTTTCCAAAAATAGTAAGTGACCTGTAATTTCAAACTGCCAAAAATGGAAAGGTCTTCTCCTCAAGTTTACATCATCAAGCAAGCTTCAAATGAACTTTTGTCCAACATGAAAGTTGAAGATCTTGCTCTCACCTTTCCAAAAAGTCCAATAACATCCATTTCTCATGTGTGGTTGAAGAGTTATGGATCAATCATTGCCAAGAAATTTTGAACTTCAAGCTAGCATAACTTTTGCACCAATAGTCCAATTGGAATGGTTCTTTTTGTGACATTTCCATCTTGATATGCTCTATCATAATCATGCATCACATTTCATCAATTCTCATCACAAAAATATTTCATTTTTCATTTGAATTAATTTGAATTTTTGGAGGGAAAATATCCATTTCAAAAATATGCATTATTTTCACTTCAAACCAATTTCATATGCATCAAAACAGAATTTGCAATGCATTTCCAAACCAATTTCGCACTGTTCCATTGGCCATGTGTGCATGAGGGTATTTTGGCCAAATTGCATAAATCATTCCATTTCACTAATCCTTGGGGTTTTGGCTAAGCATGATTAGTGAGCTTGATTAACAGAGGGTATATAATGATAATCCTAACAGAAAATCAGGGAACAACTTCACAAAACTCAGATCTGAAATTTTCATCTCAAATTCTCTCAACTTTTTTCATCCATTTTCTTCATATCTTTTGCTTTGCTTTCGATTTGTTCATCATCTACAGGCATAATTGAAGTGGATTGGAGCTGGATCTTGAAGAATTCAAGCAAAATCGTGGACTGTTGAACCTTGCATCATCCATGGCAACTGGAATTTCTGGAAGAATCAAGCAGTGTTGAGCTATTCTCTTGCATCCATTCATTCATCTGAGCTTAGGAGAACATCTGTTTTTACATTCCAAGCCTTGAATCCAGCAAATTAGCTTCTGCATCTTCATTGAGGTTAGATTTCGATGCTTCTAATTCATGAAATTATGATATGCATCTTGTAGATCCTTTGTTGTTGGTTGTAATGAACTTTAGATCATGGATTTTCATTGAGTTTTGAGGTAGTTATGTGGATTTGAATGTTGATATGTGAAACTTCCATTGCTCGATTCTCTGAACATGTTTAGAATTAGGTTAAATTGAGACTGGATATGTGATGTGTGTTGAATGATGATTCGATTGATGTGCGTTTCATGAATTTCTGTGATGTTTGGATCTTGGTGATTATGAACATGATGAATGCGTATGAACAGCTAGGGTTTCTATTTCCAGATCCGTTTTGATCTTCATGGCGCGCATATGCATGTGTTTTGTTGTTTTTGGTCATGTACTGGTCCAAGTGCCAGCTTCTGATTGGCCAGCGTTTCATTTAAATGAAACGCGGCGTTTTGCCTGGCGCGCTTAATTCAAATCCATGCGCGGTTCGATTCCGGACCAAGGCACTTTCCAATTTGCTTTGTGCATTTTTCACACTTGTGCTTATCATGTTCATATGCATTATTTCATGTTTTTTTTTAATTTCTTTCTTCATTCAAAAATTCATAACTCCAAAAATAATTGTCCAATTCACATGAGATTTTTTGTGCAATGTTCCTTGTAATGTCTACTATTTTATGGATATTTTTACAGAATTTGTGCTCGGGTGGATTTTTAAATTGCCTAGGGTTTGTGTTTGCATGTCATACCTTTCACCTTTGCTTGCTATTTTGGTTGTGAAATGATGATGGTTAATCCAATGAACATGAAAATTGACATGCATAAACTAGACCCATTCCTAGTCATTTTGGTATATAGTTTGCATTTTTCTCATTTCTGGATGTTGAGTTATGATGTGATTAATGGAGGTGTTACAATGTGTGTCACACCATTTCTTGTCCAATTTGCTGATTTTATTTACCATGCCAAATAAATGCCAAATGATCTGAATTTTTGCATGATGCTCCTTCTGGATGTTAGGATTGCTTGTGAATTTTTGTAGAACTTTTAGATTCATTTCCAATTTGTTTGGGATTTTCTTTGCTGGTTAGTCATTGTTGAACTTTTGTTGAGTGTTGAACTTTCATGATTTGTGAAATTCTTATGCCTTATCATATGAGCCTGAAATTTTGTACATTGATTCTTGACATGTTGAAGTGTGTCCTGGCTTTGGTTTGAGTCATTTATCTTATGTCATTTCTGTTTTAGGATTGCCTTAAGTTGATGCACCATTTGTAGTCTTGTTTGAGCTTGTTTGTGCTTACCTTGACTTAGTGAATTTCTTTGACATGCTTATGCTTATTCAAATGCCATGATTTTTGGTATGCTGCTCATTTGATGTGTTCTGTTTAGACATGATTTTTCTTGGAATTTATTGAGCCATTTTTGATTTGATTTGCCTTGGTTCATTCTGTTTACTTCATTGAGCTTTCAACTTGCATGCTTTGACATGATTTGTGTATGAAATGAATTTGATGAATGCTTTTGATATGGTACCAATTGGATGATGTTTTTAATTGATTAATCTTGATCCTTGTCAATTTTCATGTTCTGTTTTGGTCTATTTCTCCTCCTTTGACCCTAGGCTTTGGCCTAAGGGTTTGCTTCTCATGTTTGAGTTTGTTTTCAGGTTAAGAAGCATATGGCTTTAAGGAGATTAATTCACATGGCTTGAGTTGGTTTGTTTGATTGTTATGGACTAACTTTGATTTGTTTTGTAGGTTGCTCTTAGCTCATTTGAGTTGAGCTTGTGCCTTGCACAATGTAGCCTTGATTGTTGATTGTGTATTGTCTGTTGACTTTCTTTTTTGAATTGAATACTGATTGTGTTGGATTGTTTTTAGGTACCTTAGTTGCTATAGTTCATTGTGAACTTGCTTTTGCTTTGCTTGATAGCTTAAGCATTGAGGTATACTTTCTCTTCTTCATGTAGTCTGGAAGACCTGGTCTGTTACTTGGCCAGGCACCTGTCTGAAGTCCTCCTTAAGAGGCAATGTTTGTGATTGTTTATCTTTGTCCCCAAGCAGGAAAAGTCCTTTTGATAAGGCAATTGGTAGACAAAAGAGATGTGTAGTCCATCTCCTACTATTCTGTGTGTCACTCACCTTGCTCACACCACATGTGTTGATGCATAGTGAGTAAAAGCCCAAGATCTATAGAGTCATTAACTTGTGGAGAGAGTTCCTACTTTCTGAACTCCCACACCTTCTGATATTCAATGCTCTCTCTGACTAGAGATAAGAGCCATGAGGAACACCCCTCATATCCTTTCATCTGCTTCACCTTAACTCTCAATGTTAAGGTTAAGAGCACCACTTACCCCATTCCAGTTGACTTTAAAGTCTAACCCTTTGCTTGAGCCTATTTGCTTGTATATAGTGGGTGCTAATTGACTTTGTTTGATTGATTGAGTGCTTCATCTGTATATGTTTGCTTGGTTGCCTTTGTGCATTTATCATCATTAATTGTTCATTATTGCATGATCATCATTTCATATCTTTGTGATTTGTTTGAGTTTGCCCATTGAGGAATCAGTTGTAAGTCCAGTTGTTGGCCACTGTTCCTATGATTTGGAAGGGATTGAGTGTAAGACCACTTCATTGGCCACTTATATCTTCTTTGCTTAGTGCTTCTGTTTGATTGTTGTATGTGAGGATGCAATTGTAAGTCCATGTTGTTGGCATTTGTATTTCCTATGATCATCCTTGGGAGATTAGAGTAAGTCCAGATAGATTGGCATCTGACATCCATGTTTTGTTTTGTTTTGTGAGATTGGTGTAAGTCCAGATGATTGGCATCCGGTATCGTTGTTTGTTTTAGGAGATTGGTGTAAATCCATGGATTGGTATCCGGTATCCGCTTTTGTTTGTGAGATTGGTGTAAGTCCATTGATTGGCATCCGGTATCACCTTGCTTTTATTTGCTTACTTGCTCATTTGCCTATTCCAAAGGACACACTTGAATCATCTTCTATATGATTTCAAGAGGTGAACTTCTGAGAAGTTTTACACTCCTTCATCCACATTTCTTTTTGTTTCAAAATCCCTTTTCACTTGTTGACTTTTAAAACTTGTAAATACATAGTGTGCAAACATTTTCATGTCTTTTCAAATTAGAAACCTGGACCCTAAGTCCTTGACTTTTCCAACTTCACTTTTCATAACACTTCTTTCTGAATTGAACTTTAATCATACTTTGACCATATTTTGTGAATAATCATAATCAATTAACTTCACCCATTCAATTGTTTTGTGGCTTTGTCCATTGTTGATATGTTTTCATACATTAGCCATAGGTTTCAATTCTCATAGTGGTTGATGTAAATCTCACCACATCCTTAGTAAGTTGATTGTAAGTCTTCCATACTTATTATAGGGTTAACCCCTCACTAGTATGTTGAAGCTATCCTCGCATGGTGGATTGTTGGTCTTAGTTGAGTTTTCTCCCGTTGAGAATGAAAAGCCTTAGTGCTCTTGTTTTAAAATGAACCCACTCATATTTTGGAAATCTTTTAGCCGAACTACGGCGTTTTGATCCTTTACCTTTTATGGAAAGGTACGTAGGCAACGGGTTCATCCGTTCAAACACAAAATAATAAAATTGTATATTCTTTTCTCATCTTCCCATTCATGTTTGCACAATATGTCATAAACAAATAAACATTTTATACAACAAGTGTGAAAAGGGCTCCCTAGGAGTACCTAGGACGTGATGGGTGCCTAACACCTTCCCATTGCGTAATTTACCCCTTACCCAGACTCTCTGATCTTTTCATTAGTTTTCTATGTGTAAAACTTCTTAGGCTTTTGTTCGCTTTTTAGCCAATCCTTTGGATAAATAAAAGTGCGGTGGCGACTCGATTTCTTTGTATGCTTTGCTTTTGATTTAATCAATAAATCATAAAGTGACGAATACACCGCTACAGAAAAGTGGCGACTCTGCTGGGGATAACATTAGACCTTCCTGGTGGTATTGCCTACTTTTCACCCTTGTTGTGATATTTGTTTATGTGTTATTTGACATATTTTTGTACAATTTGGGATAACTGTATTGATTGTAATGATTGAATTGCTTGATATACAATTGTTGTTTGCTTTGGTGATCTCTGTGAGATGAGTTCTATACCCGAACTCGAGTGCACTCTAGGATAGGAGAATGGCATAGTCTTGTTGACTGGTGTGGAGTATTCCTTAGCCAGTTGACTTGCGAGCCCATTCACTTGGTGGAGGTCATGTTGGATTAATAATGTCACACAAGTTATTTGTGGTTAGGCATTATTCTTTCAATCATGTGCCTTAGAAGCCAAGGACCGTAGTTTACCAAGCCCATCTTGGCCTATTTTTAGGACGTAGTGCGGAGGTCGTTCAGATGTCAGTTCTGATGCGATTGTTACGCGATACTACACTCATAAGAGTCTCTCTTGAGAATATTTTTGGAATACGAGTATTCGTTTATCCGATAATATCCGAAAGATGGGATGATGACTATGGGAACCTCTGGTAGAACATGTCTGGCAGGTTTAAACCCTAGTACACTCCCTTTGGGTGGTTCTTAACCTGGACTCCTTGCTCGTGACTCTCAACAAACCCGTGATTCGTGGTTGAGTCGTTCAAATATCCTTAATATCAGTGGAACTTGGGCGTTGATAAGGTGAAAACCATAATCCGCCAAAATGGATGATTGATATTAAGGATGATTAAGCCGGTTCATGTACCGTTAATATCAATGGAACTTGGGTGTTGATAAGGTGAAAACCATAATCCACCAAAATGGATGATTGATATTAGGGATACTACGAGCTTTCCCACGACCTTTGTCTGGTGTGCTTTGCTTGATCCTTGAGTGTGATTGTTGAATTCATACATTCATGCATTCATCCGCATTCATGTCATCAGAAAAATCAGAAAATTTTCAAGGAACTTAAAGGGTTTATTTTGCAAAATTTTCAGACATGGAAAGACCAAAAAGGCATACAAAGAAGTACAGCTTTAGACAGCCTGATGTGAAAGAGTTAAGGAATCTGACATCTTATGTATTAGATTCCTTGGGTTTCAAAGCTCGCTATGGGAAGCTTCTGCCTCTGTTGACTACTCAGGTTGATGAGGGACTGATGAGTACTCTAGCTCAGTTTTATGATCCTCTGTATCACTGCTTCTCTTTCCCGGACTTCCAGTTGTTGCCTACGCTTGAGGAGTATTCTCATCTTATTGGGATCCCTATTCTGGATCAGGTGCCGTTCAGTGGCCTAGAGAGTATTCCGACTGCTCGAGAGATTGCAGACTTGTTGCACATAGATGAAGCTTTGATTAAAGCTAATCTGACTACCAAAGGTGGAATTCAGGGTCTTCCTTCCGAGTTCCTCATCGCTCAAGCTACCGTTTATGGGAAGTCCATGAGTAAGGATGCCTTTGAGGCTTTATTTGTGCTGCTCATCTATGGGTTGGTATTATTCCCCAACATCGACAAATTTGTGGATGTGAACGCCATTAGGATCTTCTCAGTTCTTAATCCCGTTCCGACTCTGTTGGGTGATGCCTATGTCTCTTTGCATCTGAGGAATGCGAAGGGTGGAGGAGCTATTGTGTGCTGTTTGCCTCTGCTGTATAAGTGGTTTATTTCTCACTTACCGCAGACGGTTGCTTTCAAGGAGAACAAGGGATGTCTACGGTGGTCTCAGAGACTTATGTCTCTCACTAATGATGATATCTCTTGGTATGATCGCGTGTATGATACTGTGCAGATTATTGATTATTGTGGTGAATTCCCTAATGTGCCTCTTCTTGGTACATGTGGTGGGATAAGCTACAATCCTATCTTAGCACGTCGTCAGCTTGGGTTCCCCCTAAAGGATAAACCTCATAACATTCTGTTAGAAGGTGTGTTCTTTCAAGAGGGTAAAGATCCCCAAGGCCTGAAAGCCAGATTCGTCCGCGCTTGGCGCAAGATCTGCAAGAAGAGTAAGAATGAATTGGGTCCGAAGAATTGCATAGCTTTGGAGCCATATACCTCTTGGGTCAGACAGAGAGCTTCTGAATATCTGATGCCCTATGATCATCCGAGACCTACACCGTTGGTTGTGGCTGGGCCTTCAACCCTCCCCAACCAAGGCGTAGAGGAGTCGAGAGAAGAAGACCTTTCACGTGCCTGGATCCGTGAAAGAGAAGAGTTGCTTCAGCAAATCAAGGAGAAGGACGCTCTGATCGATTTTCTCGAGCATCAGGTGATCGATGATCCGAATGATACTTGGACTTCTCTGCTTCCTCAGTCTTCCAAGTTCTGGAAGAGGAAGTATGATCGACTTGCAAAGGAGAAAGCGGATATGGAAGCAGCCTATGAGAGAGAGATCAAGAAGCTGTGTGCATCTCGTCTTCCAGCATCCCGAGCTTCTAGGGATCCATAGGATGTTTATTTTCCTTTTCTCTTTGTAATGATCAAAAATGCTGTACTTCTTTATCTCAAATATATTTGATGAGATATTTTCCATATGATATTAAATGCTTAAAAATTCAAATTTGCAAATAATACCCTAAGGGTTCCTTGAAATAAAAACAAAGCATATGCACAAACATTGCATGCATCATTTTGCATAAGCAGGTATCTTGTTCTTGGTCTTCTTGTTTGTGGCCTAACTCTGTGCTCTTCATTTATTTTGAAGACAAGCTGACTCACCGGTACTATACAAGAGCCAATTCTGCCAGAGTAATGGATCAGTTGGAACAAGAGAACCGTGAATTGAAAGAAGAGGTCGCCAGACTTGGCGCTTTGATGGAGCAACTCCTTGCTGCTCAGAATCAACCTTCTCCACCTCCTACAACTCCTCCCCAGAGGACGGTTATTTCAGAGATTGTCGCTCCGACTGTGCCAGCTGCCAGTGCTCACTTTGCGCCTCATGCCATGCCAGTTGGGTTTCCTTGGGGTATGCCTCCAGGTTTCATGCCTGATATTCCTGCACCAACTTTTGCTTCTATGCCGGCATCTAGCCCGGTCCTTGCTGCTGCTCCTCCTATCGTGCATACCATGCCTCGGGTAGACGACACCATCTATCATTCTGAGCCGTCTGAGGGCCCAGATGTCAATGAGAAGATGGAGGCTATGAATGATCAGTTCCTTGAGCTGCGAAAGGAATTGAAGACTCTCAGAGGGAAGGATCTGTTTGGCAAGTTTGCTGCTGAACTTTGCCTTGTTCCCGGTGTTAAAATTCCGATCAAATTCAAAGTGCCTGACTTTGAAAAGTATAAAGGGAACACCTGCCCTCTTGCTCACTTGGTTATGTACGCCAGAAAAATGTCTACTCAAACAGATAATGATCAGCTTCTGATCCATTATTTCCAGGATAGTTTGTCCGGTGCGGCTCTTCGCTGGTATATGAGCCTGGATAGTGCAAACATCCGGTCCTTCAACGATCTTGGCGAAGCCTTCGTCAAGCAATACAAATACAATGTTGATATGGCGCCTGACCGTGATCAACTCAGGGCCATGTCCCAGAAGGATAAGGAGACATTTAAGGAGTACGCCCAGAGGTGGCGAGAATTGGCTGCTCAGATTACTCCTCCGCTAGAAGAGAAAGAGATGACTAAGATCTTTCTGAAGACTCTTAGCTCATTTTATTACGAGCGGATGGTAGCGAGTGCTCCCTCTGATTTCACCGAGATGGTGAACATGGGGATGCGTCTGGAGGAGGGAGTCCGTGAAGGACGATTGGCTAAAGACGTGAGCTCTTCTAAACGATATGGGGCGTTTAAGAAGAAGGATGGGGAGGCACATGCTGTGCAATCCCATGCTAAATCCAGAAGACCCTCTGTTCAGAGGAAGCCTGCACGCCGTGCAAGTAATCAGCACCAGGTGGCTCATATAACACCTGTTTTCAGAGATGGTGCTCAATATCAGCAGCCTCAGCAGCATCAGCATCAGCAACAACCTCAGTATCAGCAACATCACCGTCTACAGCAACAGGCTTACCAGCCTCGTGGCAGCACTAGTAACCAAGCTAATTTGCATTATGATAGGAAGAAGATCAGCTTCGATCAGATTCCCATGTCATACGTTGAGTTGTATCCTTCCTTGTTGGAAAGGAAGCTGGTTACTCCCAGGGATCCTCCTGCTGTGCCTACAAATCCTCAGTGGTGGTATAAGCCAGACCAACACTGTGTTTACCACTCCGGTGCTCCGGGTCACAACATAGAGAACTGCTTTCCGTTGAAGACTAAGGTGCAAGACCTTATGCGGTGCGATATTCTGAGCTTTGAGGACTCAGGCCCCAATGTTACCAAGAACCCATTGCCCGAGCATGGGAAATCTGTGAATATGGTCCAGGGGTGCCCTGGGAAATACAAGGTCAAATATGTCAGTCATATTAGACAGTCATTGGTCGAGTTGCATCGTTTGCTGTGTCAGTACAGCCATATGGAGCATGACCATGACAGATGCCGCATTTGCTCGGTTAACCGTTTGGGTTGTCGCCAAGTGCGAAGAGAGCTTCAAGAGTTGCTAGACGAAGGAACCATAGAGATTCTTCAGAACCGCAATGTTGATGAAGATGAACCGGAAGTGAACGTTATTTCTCCTGTGTTCAAGCTGCCTGAGCCTGTTGTCATTCGTTATGATGGCAGCAAGCCGAAGGTCTCTCCTTCTCTGACAATTAAGCCTGCAGGCCCTGTGCCTTATTCTTCTGATAGAGCTGTGCCTTTCAGATATAACCCCGTTGCTGTTGAAGATGGGAAGGAAGTGTCGTTGCCTTCTACTTCTGTCACCAACATTGCTGATGTAAGTGGGTTGACCCGGAGTGGTCGTGTGTTTTCTGCTCCTAAGCCTCAGGCTAAGGTTGTTGCTTCTGATTCTGCTGAGCATCCGGTTGGGACGGCTGTGAGTGTTCAGAATCCGGCACCTGTTGCCAAACCCTCCTCTGTACAAAAGACTCCTGATTCTTCTGTTGGCCCGAGTGGCATTGTGAATGAAGAATGTGATGAGATGCTGAGGCTCATCAAAAAGAGTGAGTACAATGTTGTAGACCAGCTTCTACAAACGCCATCCAAAATCTCTGTGCTTTCTCTGCTGTTGAATTCAGAACCCCATAGGGAGGCTCTGCAGAAAGTATTGGATCTGGCGTATGTTGATCACGATGTCACTGTAGAACAGTTTGATGGTATAGTTGCAAACATCACTGCTTGCAACACGTTGAGTTTCTGTGACGCTGATCTCCCTGAGGAGGGAAGAGACCACAACATGGCTCTACATATTTCTATGAACTGCAAGTCTGATGCCATGTCCAACGTGCTGGTGGACACTGGATCATCTCTGAATGTATTGCCAAAAACCACACTCTCTAGATTGTCATATCAAGGGCCTCCCATGAGGCAGAGTGGTGTTGTTGTGAAGGCTTTCGATGGGTCGCGTAAGACTGTGATTGGGGAAGTTGATCTCCCAATTAAGATTGGACCAAGTGATTTCCAGGTTACCTTTCAGGTAATGGATATCCACCCATCTTATAGTTGTCTCCTTGGCAGACCATGGATTCACGAGGCTGGCGCCGTGACATCCACCCTACACCAGAAGCTGAAATTTGTTAAGAACAAGAAACTGGTTGTGGTAGGGGGAGAAAAGGCTCTCCTGGTTAGCCACTTGTCTTCTTTCTCATATATTGACGCTGAGGATGAAGTTGGAACTCCTTTCCAAGCTTTATCTATTGATGAACCAATTGAGAAGAAGTCTCCTTCATTTGCTTCCTACCATGATGCGAAGTTTGCCATTGAATGTGGTGCAGTTGCTGGTTTGGGGAAAATGATTGAGCTTGAAGACAATAGATCCCGGGCTGGCATTGGCTATTCCTCTGGGGCATTCAACGAGCTAGGTTTGTTCAAGAGTGCGGGATTCATCCATGCTGATCAACCTGAAGAAGCTGATGCTATCTTGGAAGAGGATGCAGAGGAGTTGAACAATTTCATCATACCTGGTGGTGTCTGCCACAATTGGGTCGCTGTAGATGTTCCTACAGTCATCCATAGATCAGAGTAATTGTTCATTTTGTTTAAAAACCCTTCTTCCATGCCAAAAGGAGAAGTGATGACATTGTTGGCAGCATATATACAATGATGTTTTCATTCAATTAATGCATTGTTAAACATTTGTTTTCCATTTGTTTTCACTTTTTGCTTTTGCATGAAATCAGTGATCACAAAAAACCCATAAAAACAAGAATAAAAGCAACATTTTTCATCTGCATAATGATTTGCTTGTTTAAATCCTAAAGTTTTTCATTAACCAAAATCATTATGCAGGTTGATTCTAAAACCCATTGAACATAATGATCCAACGCCATCTCCCAATTTTGAGTTCCCTGTATTTGAGGCAGAGGAAGATGATGTTGAAGGGATTCCTGATGAGATTACCCGTCTCCTTGAGCACGAGAAGAAGATCATTCAGCCGCACCTTGAAGATCTGGAAACAATCAACTTGGGGTCTGAGGATTGTGTTCGTATGGTGAAGATTGGGGCACTTCTTGAAGAGTCTGTCAAGAAGAGATTGATTGAGTTGCTACGAGAATATTCCGATATCTTCGCTTGGTCATATGAAGACATGCCGGGTCTAGATACAGATATTGTACAACATTTCCTGCCTTTGAAGCCTGAGTGCGTGCCTGTGAAGCAGAAGCTCAGAAGAACTCATCCAGATATGGCAGTGAAGATCAAAGAGGAAGTTCAGAAGCAAATTGATGCGGGGTTTCTGGTGACTTCTACATATCCTCAATGGGTGGCCAATATTGTGCCTGTGCCTAAGAAGGACGGAAAAGTCCGTATGTGTGTTGATTATAGAGATTTGAATAAAGCTAGTCCAAAAGATGATTTTCCTCTACCACACATTGATATGTTGGTAGACAATACAGCTAAATTCAAAGTCTTTTCCTTTATGGACGGATTTTCCGGTTATAATCAAATCAAGATGGCACCCGAAGATATGGAGAAGACAACATTCATCACACCTTGGGGAATATTCTGTTATCGAGTGATGCCCTTCGGTTTGAAGAACGCCGGAGCCACGTATCAACGAGCTATGACTACCTTGTTTCATGATATGATGCACAAGGAGATAGAGGTCTATGTTGATGATATGATTGCTAAGTCCCGAACGGAAGTTGAACATGTTGAGCATTTGTTGAAGCTTTTTCAACGTTTGAGGAAGTTTAGGCTTCGTCTGAATCCGAACAAATGTACATTTGGAGTCCGTTCCGGCAAGTTGTTGGGTTTCGTTGTCAGCGAAAGAGGTATTGAAGTTGATCCTGCAAAGGTCAAAGCAATACAAGAGATGCCTACACCCAAAACTGAGAAGCAAGTCCGAGGTTTTCTTGGCCGCTTGAATTATATTTCCAGATTTATATCCCACATGACTGCCACATGTGCGCCGATATTCAAGCTCCTTCGGAAAGATCAGTCTCATGATTGGACCGAGGATTGCCAGAAAGCTTTCGACAGTATCAAAGAGTATCTGTCTGAACCTCCGATCTTGTCTCCTCCTGTGGAAGGAAGACCTCTGATTATGTATCTGACTGTGCTTGAAGATTCGATGGGTTGTGTCCTCGGTCAACAAGATGAATCAGGGAAGAAAGAATCTGTTATTTACTACCTCAGTAAGAAATTTACTGATTGTGAGTCTCGGTACTCTATGCTTGAGAAGACGTGTTGTGCTTTAGCTTGGGCTGCTAAGCGTTTGCGCCAGTACATGATAAATCATACCACTTGGTTGATATCCAGAATGGATCCAATCAAGTATATTTTCGAGAAGCCTGCTTTAACTGGGAGGATTTCCCGTTGGCAGATGTTGTTGTCTGAGTATGATATTGAGTATCGAGCTCAGAAAGCTATCAAAGGTAGTATCTTGGCTGACCATTTAGCGCACCAGCCGATTGAAGATCATCAGTCTTTTCAGTATGACTTCCCTGATGAGGAAATTCTGTATTTGAAAATGAAAGATTGTGATGAGCCTGCACTTGACGAAGGTCCGGAACCTGGTTCCAGATGGACGATGGTGTTCGATGGCGCTGTGAATCAGTACGGAAATGGAATTGGGGCAGTAATCATTACTCCTCATGGCACGCATATTCCGCTTACAGCAAGGCTAACTTTCAAATGCACGAATAATATGGCTGAGTATGAGGC
The DNA here is from genome assembly GCF_024323335.1 of Lathyrus oleraceus. Taxonomy (NCBI): domain Eukaryota; kingdom Viridiplantae; phylum Streptophyta; class Magnoliopsida; order Fabales; family Fabaceae; genus Lathyrus; species Lathyrus oleraceus. Next base: position 534,864,602 of record NC_066585.1, on the reverse strand, counting down.
CTGTATTATGGGACTGGAAGAATGTATTGATTTGAGAATCAAACATCTTGATGTGTATGGTGATTCGGCCCTGGTTGTTAATCAGATCAAGGGTGAATGGGAGACGAATCAGCCCGGTCTCATTCCGTATAGAGATTATGCGAGGAGGATTTCAACGTTCTTTACAGAAGTTGATTTTCATCATATTCCTCGAGAGGATAATCGGATGGCAGATGCTCTTGCTACGCTTGCTTCCATGATTGTTGTGAAGTATTGGAATGAAGTTCCCAACATTGCCGTGATGCGCTTGGATAGACCAGCTCACGTGTTTGCAGTTGAAGAAGTGATTGATGACAAGCCTTGGTATTTTGATATCAAGAATTTCCTCCAGAACCAGGTCTACCCGCCTGGGGCATCTGTGAAAGATAGGAAGACTTTGAGAAGGTTGTCAGGCAGTTTCTACCTCAGCGGTGAAGTGCTGTATAAGAGAAATTTTGACATGGTTTTGCTCAGATGCGTGGATAGACACGAAGCAAACCAGTTGATGACTGAGGTCCATGAGGGTTCATTTGGTACTCATTCCAATGGACATGCCATGGCTAGAAAGATGTTGAGAGCAGGCTACTATTGGCTGACAATGGAGTCTGACTGCTGCAAATATATGAAGAAATGCTACAAGTGTCAGATTTATGCAGATAAGATTCATATTCCTCCGACACTTCTGAATGTGATTTCATCACCATGGCCTTTCTCTATGTGGGGAATCGACATGATTGGCATGATTGAACCGAAGGCGTCCAATGGGCACAGGTTTATTCTCGTAGCAATTGATTACTTCACCAAATGGGTTGAAGCCGCATCGTATGTGAATGTGACTAGGCAGGTGGTTGTGAAGTTTATCAAGAACCAGTTGATTTGTCGTTATGGTGTGCCAGATAAGATCATTACTGATAATGGATCTAATCTGAATAATAAGATGATGGATGAGTTATGCGCTGAATTTAAGATTGCACACCATAATTCCTCTCCCTACAGACCCAAGATGAATGGGGCTGTTGAAGCTGCTAATAAGAATATCAAGAAGATTATCCAGAAGATGACAGTGACATACAAAGATTGGCATGAGATGCTGCCATTTGCTTTGCATGGTTATCGTACATCTGTCCGCACTTCAACAGGGGCAACCCCTTTCTCTCTTGTTTACGGCATGGAGGTTGTTCTCCCAGTAGAGGTGGAAATCCCATCAATGAGAGTCTTGATGGAAGCCAAGTTGACTGATGCTGAATAGATTCAGAGTCGTTATGACCAGTTGAATCTGATTGAAGAGAAGCGATTGACTGCCATGTGCCATGGTCAGTTATATCAGCAGAGAATGAAGAAAGCATTCGATAAGAAGGTCAAGCCTCGTGTGTTCCGAGAAGGTGACCTCGTGCTCAAGAAAGTCTTGTCTTTCGCGCCCGATTCCAGGGGAAAGTGGACTCCAAACTACGAGGGTCCATATGTTGTTAAGAGAGCCTTTTCAGGCGGAGCTTTGATGCTTACAACAATGGATGGGGAGGATTTCACTCGTCCTGTGAATTCAGATGCAGTTAAGAAATACTTTGCCTAAAAAAAAGGGTATATGCAAATGAAAAACAGAATAGCTCGCTAAGTTGAAAACCCGAAAGGGCGGCTTAGGCAAAAATGAGCGTCTCGGTGGAGAACCCGCAAGGGTGATCCAGGCAAAAATTAGAAACTTGAAAAAAGAAGTATATTTGCATCCCGCTAGATTGAGTACCTCACCCTGGGGCAATCTAGGCAAAAATTAGGGATTTGGCAAGTAACTGCATCCTGACAAGATTTTCTGTTCCGCAGCCGTCTTTTCGTCAGAGGTTCTCGATTCGTCGTCAACTGAAGCCTCGCATACATCGAGATTCAAATTGGTAGAGAAAGGATCATTATGTTCAATGTAGCCCTCTTCCAATATATATCACTGATTTCAAATTTGTACAGATCTATGGAGTCTTGCCATTTGCAGGCTACCATTCCATCAAATCAATTTGAGCTTTTTATCCAATTATTTGCACTCTTATTTGTTTCAATTCAACAAATGTTTTGCATGTTTTAATTGATAAAATGTCATTGTTTTAAACAAATAAATTTTTTCAAAATTTGTTGTTTTAAACAAAGTGAACATTCACAATGATGAAAGGATACTCAAGAATTTCTCAGTGCTCTCCCAAGGGTGGCATGATTTCCAACAGGTAAGACATTTGTTCATATTCCTGGCATTGGTTGTATCCTCTCTCTCCTGCTGTGTTGATAGGGTTGTTCCCCAAGCAGAGTTGCTGATAGGGTTATCCCCTAAGCAGAGCTTTTGTTGGGGCTGTTCCCTAAGCAGATGTTGTTGAAGACTTCGTTTTCTTCTCCAGCAGTATTCTCCCCCAGCATGGTTGTTCTCCTTGTGGTAGATTCGGTAGTTGGTGGTTTGAACCCAGGTACTCCGTTTCTCCCCAGTGCGGTCGCTAGCAGAGTTGTTGTTTCTCTCCTCAGCATGGTGGCTTTCTTTTTGAAGATTTAGTGGTTGGCGGATTGATATCCTGGTACTTTACCGCTTTCCCCCAGCATTGTCGCAAACAGGGTTGTTGTTATCCTTCCTCAGCACGGTCGCTAGTGGAATCTGTGATATATCCCCAGAGCAGAGCGCTTGTTGGAAGACTTCGTTTTCTCCAACAGTACCCTCTTCCCCGGCCAAGTCGCCAGCGGAGTTGATATCTCCCCATCAGAGCGCTTAGCCTTCAGCAAGGGCAGTGATTGTGTTCCTCCTCAGCAGTTGTGGGTGTTCTCTTCAGAAGAGTTAGCATTTAGTGGTTGATTCCCTAGCTCTCTTCCATATCCTTAGTGGGTTCCTCAGTGAAACCCCCAGTAGATTTGTGGTTTGGTGGATTGTATTTGTGCAAAATCCCCATTAGAGTTGGTATCCCCAACAGAGCCAGGTTTGTATCTGTGGTATTCCCTCAGAGTCTCCGCCAGAGCTGGTATACTTGACAGAGCTGATTTTGTGGCAGCTTCTGCTTGTTGAAACCTTTGTTCCCCAGTAGGGTTGGTTGGTGATCTAGCATCCAGAGATTGGGCTGATTTCCTGATTGCTTTGATCCTCAGTAGAGTGGCTTGTCGCAGAATCTACTTGTGTGATCTGTTTTTCCTTCAGTGGGTGTATTCCCAAGGGAACAACTGCTTGTATTCCTCCCCAGTAGAGTTGCTTGTGCGGAAGATTCTACGTGGATGATCTGTTCTCCCTCAGTGGGTTGTTCCCTAGTGGAGTTGTATGGATTTGCTTTCATAGCAGTTCTCGCTTGTGCAGTGAATTTTTGATACTGAGGATTCCCCCTGCAGATATCTCGGGATTTCTCCTGTTTCCCCAACAGATTCGTCTTTGTGGCTGTTTGTTGCCTGTTGTGACTTTCTGTACTCCAGTTGGGTTGTTGTTGATCCATTACTCAGAGATTTGGTGTTTCGTTGATATCTCTGATCTTTTGCCTCCCCGCAGATCTTTGCTTTTCAACATATAGATCTCCTGCATATCGGCTTTCCAGTTGGTTTTTCCCTGGAAGTATAGTACCGGACGTCTGTTTCCTGGGCCTGTTTGTGTTAGATATGTCTGTTTTGTCAGCATTCATCAAACATAAATCACGCATATTCATGCATACTCATAAACATTCAGATATTCATGTTGCATTTTTGCCATATATCTTTTGCTTGTTGTCTCCTGCTATGGGTGATATAGATCTCCAATAGATCTTCCCGAGCAGATGTCGGGTGTTAAAATCTCTCCATATAGAGTCAGCCCCATAAGCAGAAAATGTCTGTATTTTCCTTCTGCAGTTCCCCACTGAGATTATCCTCGTGGATGACGGTTTCTTCCGTTTCCTCCCAACACATATATTGGGATGGATTTTCCTATTGAGTTATATCCTCATAGGACGAGTCTTGATTCAGTCTGTCTTTTCGGATCGATCCCGAATTGGCATTTGTCAATCGTTTCTTGTGCTTCCCTGTGGAATAAATAAATAATTTGCCCAGTAACCGGCATTATTTCTTTTATCCCCAGCGGAACCTTTATGGGCCTCTACCCTTATACCGGTAGTTGTAAGTCCTATGTTCCCTCTTCTTGGTGGAATTTGTGGTTATATACCCTTTTCCTCAGCAAGAGTTGATTTGGCCACTACCCCGTATTCGGTAGTCGTAAGTCCTATCTCTTTTCCCCTAGCAGAGGTAACCTTTGTGGTTCGATCTGATTGATGGCGGATTGTTATGATGTTGTGTTTTTCCTCCCCAATGGAGTTTGTGCCTCGTGGTACAGGTGGATAATTGCCGGTTGCTAGCAATTTTATCCAGCCAGAGTTTTGGTATTCTACCCCGTATTCGGTAGTCGTAAACCCTAATTTCTCCCCTTTGCAGAGTTAACCTTGTTGTTCATCCTAACCGATGATGGTTACTCTTTGTGGTTATCTTCATTCAATATTTGATGTTGATAATTCCTCCCTTTGCTTGTGGATAATTGCCAGTTGCTAGCAATTGTATCCCCAGCAAGTTGTCTTCTAGATCATTGCCGTATGCTTGCAATGTTATTCCCTTTGAAGTCGCCAGTGGGTCCTTTCACCGTTTGCTAGTGATTTGTTCCCCAGATCATTGATTGTTTATCAATGCATCCCCAGCTAGTTCTTGTGGGTAATTGCCGTATGCTTGCAATTTATCCCAGCGAGTCTTCTTTCATTTACCCGTTTGCTTGGTAATGTTGTTGCTCCTTTTGATTGGTCATCATTATATACCTAGTTTGGTATCCCGATGCCTTTCTTTTCGGTCGATTTATCCTTTGTTAACCCAGTAACCGGTTGTGGATAATCTTCCATGCGAGTATGTTATCCACGTTCTGACGGTAATGGATAATATATCTCATGCACTCTTCAGTCGAAGCCTTTTGTGTTTCTCCAATCGAGTAAGATTCGTTTTTCCCTTTGCGGAGTCGAATATTTGTTTTGGATAATTGCCGGATGCTTGCAATTTATCCCTCTGAGTTGTCTTTCGTTTACCCGTATGCTTGGTATCGATTGTCTCTCATTTTGGTTGATCACCTATTATTTGCCCTAACCGGTATCTCTGGTGTCTCTTCCTTTCGAGTATATTATTCACGTTCTAACGGTAATGAATAATATGTCTCATGCGCTCTTTGGTTGGAGTCCTTTGTTGATTATCCCCAGTAGAGTAAGATTCGTATTCTTTGTAGAATCGAATATCCATCCTTTAACCAGTTTGTGTTTTGGATGATGAGTGTTTTGGCAGTAAAAACCAATCCACGTTTTCGGTAGGTCACCTATTATATACCCAGTAACCAGTATCCCTGGTGTTTCTTACCATGCGAGTGTATTATCTACGTTCTGACGGTAATAGATAATATATCTCATGCGAGTATTCTATCCACGTTCTGACGGTAATGGATATTATATCTCATGCACTCTTTGGGTTTGTGTCCCCAGTTGAGTAAGATTCGTTTTCCCGTTGTGGATTCGAATGTCCATCCTGTAAGTCGATTTGCTTTTTCAAGCCCTCCTTTCGGATGATGAGTGTTTTGGCATATATACCAATTCACGCTTTGGTCGGTCACCTATTATATACCTCGGTATCCCTGGTGTTCCTTCCTTTCTGCTCCCTATTATGACCTTGGTCCCCTGTGGAGTCAGATTTTCTTGAGTTGATGTACCTTTTTCAGGTCGTTCTCAGATGATTGGTTGTTTGATATCTCTCACCCTTATACCGGTCTTAGATATTCATTCTTCCTGAGTTTGTTACCCTTATACAGGTAACACCTCATCTTGTTGCTTTTCCCCAGGATAGTCTCTTTGTTAGACCTTTCCCGGTGGAGTTCTTGTGGTGATTTTTACCCATTTTGCTGTATTGGCGTTTTCCCCAATATATGCAATTTTCCCCGGCAGGGAGGTTCTTTGTGAATCGTTCCTTGGTCCGAGTCCGGATTTTTATCCGAAGTATCCCTTGTGGATAGTTTGAGTCAGCTTGTGTCTTTCCAATGGATGTGTTCTCCTTTGGAATTCTTCTGATCCCCAGTGTGAGTCCTTCACTCCCCAGTGAGGTCTCTAGTCCAGTCGTGTTTTGTTCGCGCTGTGTCAGTTTTGTTTTTCCCCAATTCAGAGTCGTGTCCTGCTCACGCCTTTCTTTCTCTTTTTTATTATCCCCACAAGAGTCCCAGTCAGAGTCTCTGTTCCTAGTGAGTGTATTACTCCGCTGGATCGTCTTTTCTTCTGTGTGAACCATATCCCCACAGAGTTTGTGTCTTTTACATGCATACATCTGCATCATGAGGTCTCTTAGGGACCAAAATTTGTCTCATTACTGTTATTTAAGCCCATTCTACCGCGTCGAGATGAAGATTTCTAAACTTCACTTCTCCGGGCAGAATGACCTTAAATAGGGGCATCTGTAAGACCCCAATTTTGTCCCTAAGATCCCTCATCATATCATATCATATCATATCATTGCCTCAAGGATCATTGTGCACATTGCCTTCCTCCTTGTGGATGGGTCTTTTGAGAGTGATTCTTGATCACCAAGCATGTTTAGCATTTGTATATCATTGCTTTTCATTTGTTTACTAACCAAAAGTACAAAAATATTGTCATCTAACCTTGTTACTTGCAGATGAAGCAACCATTAGGTCAAGCCAGTCAAAGGCATTCATTTAGCAATAGATGGTGGCCATTCTGAAGAATGTGGGCACCAATGATCATTCACAAGAGTTCATATGAACCATGACATCATTTTGAATCAAGATCTCAAGTGGTAGAGGCTTGGATTTCATCAGAACATAGCTAGGTCAGCTGAAACCCTAGAAAAGTCAACACAAGTCAACTGTGCATTAAATCATGGATTTGAAGGTGGGAGATGGTTAGAGAGGCCTTATTCATGTCCATACAAGTCTCATATAACATGTCAAACATCGACAATGGAGAATTTGAGGTCAGATGGAAAGTTTCCAAAAATAGTAAGTGACCTGTAATTTCAAACTGCCAAAAATGGAAAGGTCTTCTCCTCAAGTTTACATCATCAAGCAAGCTTCAAATGAAATTTTGTCCAACATGAAAGTTGAATATCTTGCTCTCACCTTTCCAAAAAGTCCAAGAACGTCCATTTCTCATGTGTGGTTGAAGAGTTATGGATCAATCATTGCCAAGAAATTTTGAACTTCAAGCTAGCATAACTTTTGCACCAATAGTCCAATTGGAATGGTTCTTTTTGTGACATTTCCATCTTGATATGCTCTATCATAATCATGCATCACATTTCATCAATTCTCATCACAACAATATTTCATTTTTCATTTGAATTAATTTGAATTTTTGGAGGGAAAATATCCATTTGAAAAATATGCATTATTTTCACTTCAAACCAATTTCATATGCATCAAAACAAAATTTGCAATGCATTTCCAAACCAATTTCGCACTGTTCCATTGGCCATGTGTGCATGAGGGTATTTTGGCCAAATTGCATAAATCATTCCATTTCACTAATCCTTGGGGTTTTGGCTAAGCATGATTAGTGAGCTTGATTAACAGAGGGTATATAATGATAATCCTAACAGAAAATCAGGGAACAACTTCACAAAACTCAGATCTGAAATTTTCATCTCAAATTCTCTCAACTTTTTTCATCCATTTTCTTCATATCTTTTGCTTTGCTTTCGATTTGTTCATCATCTACAGGCATAATTGAAGTGGATTGGAGCTGGATCTTGAAGAATTCAAGCAAAATCGTGGACTGTTGAACCTTGCATCATCCATGGCAACTGGAATTTCTGGAAGAATCAAGCAGTGTTGAGCTATTCTCTTGCATCCATTCATTTATCTGAGCTTAGGAGAACATCTGTTTTTACATTCCAAGCCTTGAATCCAGCAAATTAGCTTCTGCATCTTCATTGAGGTTAGATTTCGATGCTTCTAATTCATGAAATTATGATATGCATCTTGTAGATCCTTTGTTGCTGGTTGTAATGAACTTTAGATCGTGGATTTTCATTGAGTTTTGAGGTAGTTATGTGGATTTGAATGTTGATATGTGAAACTTCCATTGCTCGATTCTCTGAACATGTTTAGAATTAGGTTAAATTGAGACTGAATATATGATGTATGTTGAATGATGATTCGATTGATGTGCGTTTCATGAATTTCTGTGATGTTTGGATCTTGGTGATTATGAACATGATGAATGCGTATGAACAACTAGGGTTTCTATTTCCAGATCCGTTTTGATCTTCATGGCGCGCATATGCATGTGTTTTGTTGTTTTTGGTCATGTACTGGTCCAAGTGCCAGCTTCTGATTGGCCAGCGTTTCATTTAAATGAAACGCGGCGTTTTGCCTGGCGCGCTTAATTCAAAATCCATGCGCGGTTCGATTCCGGACCAAGGCACTTTCCAATTTGCTTTGTGCATTTTTCACACTTGTGCTTATCATGTTCATATGCATTATTTCATGTTTTTTTTAATTTCTTTCTTCATTCAAAAATTCATAACTCCAAAAATAATTGTCCAATTCACATGAGATTTTTTGTGCAATGTTCCTTGTAATGTCTACTATTTTATGGATATTTTTACAGAATTTGTGCTCAGGTGGATTTTTAAATTGCCTAGGGTTTGTGTTTGCATGTCATACCTTGCACCTTTGCTTGCTATTTTGGTTGTGAAATGATGATGGTTAATCCAATGAACATGAAAATTGACATGCATAAACTAGACCCATTCCTGGTCATTTTGGTATATAGTTTGCATTTTTCTCATTTCTGGATGTTGAGTTATGATGTGATTAATGGAGGTGTTACAATGTGTGTCACACCATTTCTTGTCCAATTTGCTGATTTTATTTACCATGCCAAATAAATGCCAAATGATCTGAATTTTTGCATGATGCTCCTTCTGGATGTTAGGATTGCTTGTGAATTTTTGTAGAATTTTTAGATTCATTTCCAATTTGTTTGGGATTTTCTTTGCTGGTTAGTCATTGTTGAACTTTTGTTGAGTGTTGAACTTTCATGATTTGTGAAATTCTTATGCCTTATCATATGAGCCTGAAATTTTGTACATTGATTCTTGACATGTTGAAGTGTGTTCTGGCTTTGGTTTGAGTCATTTATCTTATGTCATTTCTGTTTTAGGATTGCCTTAATTTGATGCACCATTTGTAGTCTTGTTTGAGCTTGTTTGTGCTTACCTTGAATTAGTGAATTTCTTTGACATGCTTATGCTTATTCAAATGCCATGATTTTTGGTATGCTGCTCATTTGATGTGTTCTGTTTAGACATGATTTTTCTTGGAATTTATTGAGCCATTTTTGATTTGATTTGCCTTGGTTCATTCTGTTTACTTCATTGAGCTTTCAACTTGCATGCTTTGACATGATTTGTGTATGAAATGAATTTGATGAATGCTTTTGATATGGTACCAATTGGATGATGTTTTTAATTGATTAATCTTGATCCTTGTCAATTTTCATGTTCTGTTTTGGTCTATTTCTCCTCCTTTGACCCTAGGCTTTGGCCTAAGAGTTTGCTTCTCATGTTTGAGTTTGTTTTCAGGTTAAGAAGCATATGGCTTTAAGGAGATTAATTCACATGGCTTGAGTTGGTTTGTTTGATTGTTATGGACTAACTTTGACTTGTTTTGTAGGTTGCTCTTAGCTCATTTGAGTTGAGCTTGTGCCTTGCACAATGTAGCCTTGATTGTTGATTGTGTATTGTCTGTTGACTTTCTTTTTTGAATTGAATACTGATTGTGTTGGATTGTTTTCAGGTACCTTAGTTGCTATAGTTCATTGTGAACTTGCTTTTGCTTTGCTTGATAGCTTAAGCATTGAGGTATACTTTATCTTCTTCATGTAGTCTGGAAGACCTGGTCTGTTACTTGGCCAGGCACCTGTCTGAAGTCCTCCTTAAGAGGCAATGTTTGTGATTGTTTATCTTTGTCCCCAAGCAGGAAAAGTCCTTTTGATAAGGCAATTGGTAGACAAAAGAGATGTGTAGTCCATCTCCTACTATTCTGTGTGTCACTCACCTTGCTCACATCACATGTGTTGATGCATAGTGAGTAAAAGCCCAAGATCTATAGAGTCATTAACTTGTGGAGAGAGTTCCTACTTTCTGAACTCCCACACCTTCTGATATTCAATGCTCTCTCTGACTAGAGATAAGAGCCATGAGGCACACCCCTCATATCCTTTCATCTGCTTCACCTTAACTCTCAATGTTAAGGTTAAGAGCACCACTTACCCCATTCCAGTTGACTTTAAAGTCTAACCCTTTGCTTGACCCTATTTGCTTGTATATAGTGGGTGCTAATTGACTTTGTTTGATTGATTGAGTGCTTCATCTGTATATGTTTGCTTGGTTGCCTTTGTGCATTTATCATCATTAATTGTTCATTATTGCATGATCATCATTTCATATCTTTGTGATTTGTTTGAGTTTGCCCATTGAGGAATCAGTTGTAAGTCCAGTTGTTGGCCACTGTTCCTATGATTTGGAAGGGATTGAGTGTAAGACCACTTCATTGGCCACTTATATCTTCTTTGCTTAGTGCTTCTGTTTGATTGTTGTATGTGAGGATGCAATTGTAAGTCCATGTTGTTGGCATTTGTATTTCCTATGATCATCCTTGGGAGATTAGAGTAAGTCCAGATAGATTGGCATCTGACATCCATGTTCTGTTTTGTTTTGTGAGATTGGTGTAAGTCCAGATGATTGGCATCCGGTATCGTTGTTTGTTTTAGGAGATTGGTGTAAATCCATGGATTGGTATCCGGTATCCGCTTTTGTTTGTGAGATTGGTGTAAGTCCATTTATTGGCATCCGGTATCACCTTGCTTTTATTTGCTTACTTGCTCATTTGCCTATTCCAAAGGACACACTTGAATCATCTTCTATATGATTTCAAGAGGTGAACTTCTGAGAAGTTTTACACTCCTTCATCCACATTTCTTTTTGTTTCAAAATCCCTTTTCACTTGTTGACTTTTAAAACTTGTAAATACATAGTGTGCAAACATTTTCATGTCTTTTCAAATTAGAAACCTGGACCCTAAGTCCTTGACTTTTCCAACTTCACTTTTCATAACACTTCTTTCTGAATTGAACTTTAATCATACTTTGACCATATTTTGTGAATAATCATAATCAATTAACTTCACCCATTCAATTGTTTTGTGGCTTTGTCCATTGTTGATATGTTTTCATACATTAGCCATAGGTTTCAATTCTCATAGTGGTTGATGTAAATCTCACCACATCCTTAGTAAGTTGATTGTAAGTCTTCCATACTTATTATAGGGTTAACCCCTCACTAGTATGTTGAAGCTATCCTCGCATGGTGGATTGTTGGTCTTAGTTGAGTTTTCTCCCGTTGAGAATGAAAAGCCTTAGTGCTCTTGTTTTAAAATGAACCCACTCATATTTTGGAAATCTTTTAGCCGAACTACGGCGTTTTGATCCTTTACCTTTTATGGAAAGGTACGTAGGCAACGGGTTCATCCGTTCAAACACAAAAATAATAAAATTGTATATTCTTTTCTCATCTTCCCATTCATGTTTGCACAATATGTCATAAACAAATAAGCATTTTATACAACAAGTGTGAAAAGGGCTCCCTAGGAGTACCTAGGACGTGATGGGTGCCTAACACCTTCCCATTGCGTAATTTACCCCTTACCCAGACTCTCTGATCTTTTCATTAGTTTTCTATGTGTAAAACTTCTTAGGCTTTTGTTCGCTTTTTAGCCAATCCTTTGGATAAATAAAAGTGCGGTGGCGACTCGATTTCTTTGTATGCTTTGCTTTTGATTTAATCAATAAATCATAAAGTGACGAATACACCGCTACAGAAAAGTGGCGACTCTGCTGGGGATAACATTAGACCTTCCCTGGTGGTATTGCCTACTTTTCACCCTTGTTGTGATATTTGTTTATGTGTTATTTGACATATTTTTGTACAATTTGGGATAACTGTATTGATTGTAATGATTGAATTGCTTGATATACAATTGTTGTTTGCTTTGGTGATCTCTGTGAGATGAGTTCTATACCCGAACTCGAGTGCACTCTAGGATAGGAGAATGGCATAGTCTTGTTGACTGGTGTGGAGTATTCCTTAGCCAGTTGACTTGCGAGCCCATTCACTTGGTGGAGGTCATGTTGGATTAATAATGTCACACAAGTTATTTGTGGTTAGGCATTATTCTTTCAATCATGTGCCTTAGAAGCCAAGGACCGTAGTTTACCAAGCCCATCTTGGCCTATTTTTAGGACGTAGTGCGGAGGTCGTTCAGATGTCAGTTCTGATGCGATTGTTACGCGATACTACACTCATAAGAGTCTCTCTTGAGAATATTTTTGGAATACGAGTATTCGTTTATCCGATAATATCCGAAAGATGGGATGATGACTATGGGAACCTCTGGTAGAACATGTCTGGCAGGTTTAAACCCTAGTACACTCCCTTTGGGTGGTTCTTAACCTGGACTCCTTGCTCGTGACTCTCAACAAACCCGTGATTCGTGGTTGAGTCGTTCAAATATCCTTAATATCAGTGGAACTTGGGCGTTGATAAGGTGAAAACCATAATCCGCCAAAATGGATGATTGATATTAAGGATGATTAAGCCGGTTCATGTACCGTTAATATCAATAGAACTTGGGTGTTGATAAGGTGAAAACCATAATCCACCAAAATGGATGATTGATATTAGGGATACTACGAGCTTTCCCACGACCTTTGTCTGGTGTGCTTTGCTTGATCCTTGAGTGTGATTGTTGCATTCATACATTCATGCATTCATCCGCATTCATGTCATCAGAAAAATCAGAAAATTTTCAAGGAACTTAAAGGGTTTATTTTGCAAAATTTTCAGACATGGAAAGACCAAAAAGGCATACAAAGAAGTATAACTTTAGACAGCCTGATGTGAAAGAGTTAAGAAATCTGACATCTTATGTATTAGATTCCTTGGGTTTCAAAGCTCGCTATGGGAAGCTTCTGCCTCTGTTGACTACTCAGGTTGATGAGGGACTGATGAGTACTCTAGCTCAGTGTGCTACCTACTACAATGATTACTTTAAACAATTATTGTGATATCCTTTAATGCAATATATTTAATAATGGTTGTGCTAAACAACCATTGTGATAGATAGATAGATAGATAGATAGATAGATAGATAGATAGATAGATATATTATGTGGAATGCTTATTTCGCCAATGCTCACTAAAATATAACTTTTCAATCTGCACTAGAATATTATAATAGAACAAATTAAGTTATATTAGAAGTACAAATTCACGTTCAATGCTAGATAAGAGTTCTTCAACACCTTATCTATATTTTGTTCTTTGATAGGAAGAAGTTGGTTTAATGATCCTAGTTCTTCAACCGCCCACCTCTAGTTCTTTTTGCAAAATATCATCTATTTTGAAAATAATATTAGAGGTGGGGAGAGAGGTGGTTAAATACCAACAATTATTAAACAAAGTCATAACTGTTAAAGAACAACATATAGTTAACGGTGTGAAGCATTCTTTTAAAGAATTGAACATGTACTTGTTTTTTAATACAACTTTATTTAACATATCATAATTTTCTAATGCGGTTTGAAAAGTTATATATTCGATAAGGGATTGGAAAAAAAACCCAAACCACATAATATATAATAAACTCATCTTTTAAACAAACATTAACAACAACATTCATCAACAATAAACCATAAACAACAAATACAACATATCAAGTCATAGAATGCTTCAGAAATGTACCATACATGTCCCATAATGGCGTGTCCATAATATAATAAGGATGAAGCTAAAGTTAGAGCAACAAAATTAACATTCATACCTACAAGAAGAAAGTTCATACATCATGAAACAAGCTATTGAAATAGATTTCGAAAAAAAAAACTATAGAGAAAATGAACCTGTAAATACCCATTGGTTAAGATTTGATATTATGGTTTCATTTTGGAGTTTCCATATGAGAGAGGCGAGTGACAGAGTTGTTAGGGTTTCGTTTGAAGAGAGACTAATGAAATAGTTGTTAGGGTTTTGTTTTGAAAGGGGCGGTTGTTATATACTAAAGCGAGAGATAATTTTGCTTATATATAAATAAGTATAACCTTTTATCACGATTGGTAAGAAAAACCATGGTGATATACATTGTCGATCACATCTTTATCACGATAAATGGTTAATTGTTCGTGCTGGGATTTGAACCATTTCACTCCATGTACCTTTCATTACAATTGCTCCATTTGACTGTTGTGACACGTACTTTAGTAAATACAAAAAAAAACACCCATAAATAAATATTACCATGGTTAACACTATGACCGTTGTTAAATTGGTGTTACGAAAGGTCTATTTTATAGTATTGAACCATAATCGAATTGGATACAACTCCTCTTGCACATCTAAAACTCACTATCAGACTCCCCTTCATAAGACTTCAGATAAACTTGTACGAATGATGTCCTAATTATCATTGATTGACATATCTTGACAATCTTAGATAGTTTATAAAATCTTTGACTATTGTTAGCACTTCAAGGAATACATTGTCATCCTTGAATCTTTAGTAATTGTTGCGAACTCATAGAACATTTCCAATTGTTACAAACTTCCTTCATCTTATTTTTACGATAACCTTGGAAGAGTAGGTCACTTGAAGATGCTTTTGCTTCTTTATTTCATCTCTCAAAATTTCAAGCATGTTAACATATGAACGCATGTCCATATTTAAGTAGGATTAATCAAAAACAAACTTTAATACTAGATGAATCAACACTTGTAAAATATCTTAAAGAAAATAATAGTAAGGTTTTAGTTTAAGTTAATCTATGTAATGCATGCAAGGAATGATCATACATTAGGAAATAAATGTGATATTATTGAAATTCATTTAATTGCATAAGCTTCCAAACGAATAAAAAATCGTCTAGGATCGAAAGGAACCATATCCTCACCTTTTGGAGTTGCAAGACTTTGATCAAAATCCCCCCTTTGATATCAATTTTTGGGTGAGAATAGGTACATAAGAGAGGTCTATAAGGGGGGGTTGATTAGACATATCCCAAAAAATACAATTTTAAAAACATTTTAGGTCCTGTCATACCCTAAAATTTTGCTCCACCCATTCATCTGCAACCATCCATTCGTGTTTTATTTCATCTGCATCTCATTATCTGAATTAATTCTTCATGACCATTTCATCTGGTCATAAGAGTTTTACTTTCTATGCATAAGTAAGGATTAATTCTCACCATGTTTAATTTGTATGATCTGACCAGTTCATATATTCTTCCATTCAGGCATTACATGTTCATGCTCAGGCGTTGGTTTTGGTTCACATACCTTTTATTAGGATTATTGTTTAGAATTTTCTTATTTTGAGAACTTTCATTATTTTATTTTAAGGGTAATGCTAACTTGTGGCCTAGGGGCACAAGATAAGACACCCACTTGTAGAAAGTTTATATTGAAAAAACAAATTATAAATTTAATTTTATACCTTTATTAAAATCAATGCACAATTTCCAACACAAAATTACTTTCTTTAGTTCTTATCTTGTTCCCCTAGGGCACAAGTTAGCATTACCCTTATTTTAATTGATTTTAATCATTTAGAACCTAAATTATTATTCATTCATGCATACCTCTCCATCCATAATTTACATTTATTTTGTATTGCATTAAATACTTGTTAGTATGAATGTCTAGAAACTTTATTTTATTTGCATCAAATATTTTAGCTATAATTATTTAGAGTTATGTCTTGCCATTTTAATAAGTTAGTTGCTAATGATTTTTTTTTTAATTTCATTTGTTTTGCTTGTTATTAGTTTCAAGAAAACCTTTTGTGTTGACTAAGTGATAATAATATTGAATTTTGGTTTTTCAAGTTTGAGATGAGCCAAGAGTTAAAAAAAAAAAAAAGATAATAAGCCATGGAATTTTGTTTACCAAGTTGAAATATTGTCACTTGTTATTTTACACTAATAGTAATACACAAAGTTTTTTTACATCTTTTTTTAAATAAAAAAAAGAGGAAGAGGGTTCCTCAAATGGACCCTTTTAACTTTAAAACTTTAGGGGTTTATACACTTTTTAGGCTTGTTGTCCTTTAGTGTAGTTCTTGAAGCATCAAATTAACCATAGAACCAACATGGGATAACATCTTTGACCAAGCAACCTACATAAGTAAGTACATCAGAAACATTAACATACTTTTGGAAAAAATACAAAGACACAAAACCAAGGCAAGAAGGTGCAAATCAGAGGATCACAATTTAAGGAGGGCATCAGCATAGCAAGAAAACATATTTTTACCTCCTTAAAAATGTTTCAAAAATATTACCAATTTTGTCAATCTTGCAGCAAACATAAGACAAATCCTAACAGCCATTAACACATTTTTTTTCTGATATAAAAGGAACTCTAGTCACAGATTTAGGGGGGTTGAGTTTTATTTGAAAAACCTACAGTGAATCGAAAATTTCAGAGAGAAAATCATAAGAAAATTCACAACCAGAGTGCTCCAAAACTAAAAGAAAAATAGGCCACCACATGGAAAACACATACACTTGTAGAAACAACTTTCACAATAAGGCTAACAAGACATTAACCACACAGTTAAAACACCACACTGCAAAATTCAGAGCCACACTCATTTCGCAGGGAAGAAAGATTACAAGAAAAAGTAGGAAGTAAAAGAAAGTACTTGTATTCTCACGTGCCTCAATTTTTTTCGTGTAGGTATAACATTCTTTTCTTTTCATCGATCCAAATTTTATACTTTTGCTTGATGCTTGCTCGTGCGTTGTAATTATGACAGACAAAATACACGGTTTTAGGGGGTTGACGTGTTTTTTATGATGTCTGAACCGCTGTATTTTCTTGATATTTCCAACTTGATTGTTATCTGTTTTACTCCTATTTTGAGCTTTGAGTGTCGAGGTTTAAGTCCTAGTGGGTGGTTCGAGTTTTGAGAGTTTAGTCTGTTCATTTGGATTTATTTGTTTTTTGAGAAATTGAGGTATAACTGGTTGAGTTGTACAAAGAAGGTGGGATTTGTTTTGATTTGGTCTTTGAGTGTTTGGGGTAATGGGTGATGGGAGGAGGGAGGCGGATCGAATGGAGGAGCGTTTCTTCTAAGAAAATGAAAGAGAGAGATTGAGAGAAGTATGAGGGACGGTCACGGTAACTAGGAGGCTAGGGTTTCGTCTTCCCCCTTTAGTTAATCCCAACTGGGTTGGGTCCGACCTGCCCCTGTCCGATGCCCAATGTTTGTTTTTCTAGTTGGGCCTCTGATCCATCGTCTAGCCGAACTTTTTTTTTAATTTTCGGATAATGTTTTTTTATATATGTATTAGTAAGTGTAAGTTATGTCAACTAATCACTGATGGTCGGATGGTTGACGCATTCGCTGCTTCCCGCCAGGCCATGGGTTTGATCCCTGGTTATGGCAATTCCAAAGTTCACTTATTTTTTCTAAATTGCCATTTTATTAAATTTTAAATTTTATAACTCCTCACAATTTATTTTACAGTTTTTATAACTTTTTATCTAGTCATATTTTAAATACTTGTTTATTTTACTTTTTCCGTGTTAATTTTTAAGTGTGTTGTGAATACCTTTTTTTATTCATTTATTTATTTTCTTCGGCTTATTTTTGGGGTCTTTTTACATCGAGTTTTTTAAGCATATCCATTTAATTTTCATTGATTTCAAATTTCCATGCTTTGATCATTTTAATTTAATTTCAAACATTTGCATTAATATTTTTTTTAAAATTTATTTTCTTTACTAAAATCGAAAGAAAAAGATTACTTGGGTGAAAGGTTCAGTCGTAATCCCGAATGCTAGGCCCAAGTTATAAGAGCTTGCAATCCATAAGTGTTTATCTTCTCTTCAAAACACTTGTAAATATTCAAACCATTTTCTTAATAAAATTGACAGAAAAATTACCTGGGTGAAAGGTTCAGACTAGTCCCGAGTATTAGGCCCAAGTTGTAAGAGCTTGCAAGTCAAAAATACTCGTCTTTCAAGCCTAAAAATATATCCAACCAATCAAACTCTTTTCTTTGCCGCCATGTGATCTTAAAAACGTTGTTATAAACGAAAGACATCTTGTCTTAAGGTGATGTAAAGCAATGATTCGTCCATAATTGTTGAGTTGAGATAAGTGACATTTTTCCGAATGTTGATATGTAAATCCATTCAGTGTGTGGTATTGTAATACCCCAAAATTTACCCTTCATTTTTCCTAGAAGCATACGCTTTACACCTCATGCATGCATTCATTTTTAGGTCATTTAGCATTTGCATTTCATCATGGCAATCGGAATACTTTATCAAAAAAAAAAACGAAAAAAAATTAAATAAATAATAAAATAAATAAAAGAAAAAATCTCAAACTTGGACCTCTCTCAAAAGCCCACTAAGCTACCAATATTAGTCTATAAATACCAAGGCTTCATTTGAGAAAAAAGGAGGGAGAAGAGACAGAAAAAGGAAGAGAAGCAAAACACTTTGAGGTTTCCTTGGAACAAAACCCTGGGGAAAAAGATAGTGAGAGAAGAGCTAACAGAGTTCATAGCAGCCTCCAAACCCTGAAGGGAACTCAACTGCACAGAATCACCTCTGCCTCACATAAACCCCAACTCAATTTCAATCAAGCTCTCCAATCAGCTGGGAAGGATCCCTGGGTTTCCCATTCCTCTAATTGTTGTTACTTCGGATCTTTATCCGCGTGGTACTTTTACATTTTTTCCCGCATTTTACTGCTTTCCTAGCTGGAAGACCTCGATAGGAGGCAATGTTTTTGTGTGTTTATTTTTTTTTACAGGTTCCTTCGTCCAGGACTCCTTTTGCATGAGCATCCCAAACCCTAACCCTTCATTGATTTTTCTTCTCCTAAACACACGTTTACTCCTTCTACTACAGGCGAGTAAGTCTCCAAAGGTCGAGCATCCGGTAGATTGCGTAGTAACGTCGTTCGTCCAAAACCCAATCCATAACCCTGTAGTTAGCCGAACTACGGCTTGCTCTGATTCTCATTCCAGATGAGATACGTAGGCATAAGACGCGATGTCTTAGCAAGCACACATCCCCCCAACCCATAGGTCAGCCGAGCTACGAAGACTCTGATTCTCATATTCAGATGAGATACGTATGCAGGGGATGCGACATCCGTGCGAGTCATTTTCGTTTAACCCCTTTTTTAGTAAACAACACAAGATAAACTCACACCCTTTAGACAAGAACTACAAAAGTGGATCCCGTAGAGTACTACGGATGCGTAGGGGTGCTAATACCTTCCCTTCGCATAACCGACTCCCGAACCCAAGATTTGGTTGCGAGACCTTATCTTTTCCTTTCCTCTTTTCAGGTTTACTTCGAGCGTTTCCTTTCCCTCCTTTGGGATAAATAACGCACGGTGGCGACTCTTCTGTCATTTTCTTTCGCCGGTTGTTTTTTCGCACACTGTATTTTTCAGGTTGCGATAGCTGGCGACTCTGATGGGGACCCGGTTTCCCTAAGCGAGTCGCTCCTAGCTTTTGTAGTTTGTTTGTTTATTGGGTGTTCATGCTTTTGTACAGTTATTTATTTACCTGCTTTACCTTATTGCATTGTGTACATATCATTGCTGTATCTGTTGGCTGGCTATGGCTGCTTGGTGATCTTTGTGAGATGAGTTCTATACCCGAACTCGAGTGCACTTAGGATAGGAGAATGGCATAGTCTTGTCGACTTGTGTGGAGTTATCCTTAGCAAGTTGACTTGCAAGCCCATTCACTTGGTGGAGGTCATGTTGAGATCAATAATGTCACACAAGTAAGTTGTGGTTAGACATTACTTTTTCCAATATAGACCTTAGAAGCCGAGGACCTTAGTTTACCAAACCCATCTTGGCCTATTCGTAGGACGTAGTGCGAAAGTCGTTCAAGTGTAAGATTTGATACGATTATTACGCGATACTACACTCATAAGAGTCTCTCTTGAGAATATTTTTGGAATACGAGTAGTCGTTCCTCCGATAATATCCGAAAGATGGGATTATGACTATGGGAACCTTTTGTAGAACATGTTTGGCAGGTTTAAACCTTAGTACACTCCTTTTGGGTGGTTCTTAACCTAAACTCCATGCTCGTGACTTGCAACAAACCCTTGATTCATGGTTGATCCGATCAGGTATCCTTAATATCAATGAAACTTGGGTGTTGATAAGGTGTAAACCATAATCCACCAAAATGGGTGGTTGATATTAAGGATAACATGATCCATCCCATGACCTTTGTTTGGTGTGCTCTTAATTTCTCTCCAGACAGTGCAACCTGACAGATGTTCAAGCAGATACAGCGATCCTGATTCCCATGCCACTGCACTGCATTCACATCATTTTGCATCACATCATTTTGTATTCATAATCATTCACACATGTTTATCCATTTCTGTGGGGTTTATATCTTCTACTTGATTCTAGTCGGAATTTTCTTGGTTCTCATCAACGGCTTAGTCTTTTTTTTACATCGTTTATCTATTGAGAGACTGGAATCAAGGGGGTAGAATACCTTTGGAATTGATAAACATGTCATTGCATTTACATATTCATTATCATGTCTTGCATAACAGGTACCGCCACAGTGTTCTCAGTTTGTTTGGTGTTCCATTATCAGGATAGCTGACCCAGGCATTCACTAGTACGGTACCCGCAGAAACCAACAGAGAGTAATGGAGAGCCTATAGGCAGAGTTCGCCGAGATGAAAATCCGCATGAATCAATTCATGGATGTGGTTCAAGGGGTGGCTCAGGGACATCAAGAGCTCAGGAAGATGATACAGAGGAATCCCCCTGCTCAACCAGAGACGGTGACTGATCCTCCAGCTGGAGAGGCTAATGGACCCAACGGACCGGGGCCTATCCCAATCCTACATGTCACCTCCGGTCAACAGCCCGTTCATGATGATCAGGACGATCAGTTCCCCCTACTGCAGGAAGACTTTGGTATGGGTCATGGTGTGGACCCCATGTTTAGAAGATTGGAAGAGAGGTTGAAGGCAGTGGAAGGACAGAATCCTCTGGGAGTAGATGTTGCTGACTTGGGGCTGGTCCCAGGTGTGAGAGTGCCACCGAAATTCAAGGTCCTGATATTTGACAAATAAAATGGCAACTCTTGCCCGAAGACCCATGTGCAAGCCTATTTCCGTAAAATGGTTGCATACTCCGATGACGAAAAGTTGCTTATGTACTTTTTCCAGGACAGCCTAGCTGGGGCATCCCTGGAATGGTATATGAGGCTGGACAGAGCCCACATCCGTTGCTGGAGGGATTTGGCTGAGGCTTTCGTGAAGCAGTATCAGTATAATGCATACATGGTTCCGGACAGAACTCAACTTCAAAATCTGTCTCTTAAAAGCAATGAGTGCTTCAGAGAATACGCTCAACGCTGGAGAGAAACAGCTTCCCGTGTTCAACCTCCTATGTTGGAGAAGGAAATGGCTAACATGTTCATGAACACTCTGCCAGGACCTTATTTGGAGCGCCTGGTGGGTTGCAATGCCTCCAATTTTGCTGATGTAGTCTCTACCAGAGAGAGGGTGGAGAATTACCTGAGGACATACAAGACCCAGAGTGGAGGTGAATCCTCATCAGGGGTGAAGAAGTCGTTCATTCAGGGACAGAAGAGGAGAGAAGGGGATGCAAGTGCCATATCTTCTTATCAGAACAGGGATAACCGGAGGAATAACTTTCAGAACTATCATCAGCAACCGTATGTTGCGGCTGTGACCATTCCAGCTGCAGCACCACTACAACAACAACAACCACAACGTCAACCAGCTCAGTACCAACCACAACAACCGGGTAACAGACCCGCCTATCAACCGAGGCCAAGGACGATGGACCGGCGTTTCGACACTCTTCCAATGTTGTACGCTCAGTTGCTTTCTAGTCTTCAACAACTACAACTTGTGCAGTTGCGCACTCTGGCTCCTCCCGTTGGTAGGCTTCCGGTGGGTTATGACGCCAATGCTAGGTGTAGCTTCCACTCTGGGGCACCTGGCCACAATATTGAGAACTGCAAAGCTTTTAAGCACGTAGTTCAGGACCTCATTGATTCGAAGGCCGTTAACTTTGCACCATCTCCTAATGTCGTCAACAATCCCATGCCCCAGCATGGTGGAGCCAACGTTAACATGGTTGAAGAAGAAGTCAAATTAGTCTCTGCGGTCAACAATGAAGATGGGGATAGTGATTGCGACATCGATAACTGGGTGCGTCCGAGAATCCCGGGTGAAGTTCTCAACAATTGGTCTTCTGAGGAGATTGTCCAAGCCACTTGTCTGGAGGAGTAATTTTCTTTGTTTATTCATGCATATCCAAGTCTTACATTCCGCCATGGCGTAATGACTCATTGTAGGGCTCATCTATGTGACACTTGCATTTTTTATCATAAATAAAGGACGTCTTTTTGCATTCAAATATTTCGTTCCCTGTCTTTCTATTTTTGCAGTTTTTCAAAAAAAAATGGCAATGTTTTGTTTAGTTTCCACTTTTTTTTCTTTTTTTTCACACTCATAAGCACATACCATCACTCATGCAGATGCACATCACCGGATCCTATTGATAACGGTTCTGCTATGGCTCGCTTCGACTTTGAAAATCCAATCTTTCAAGCTGAAGAAGAGGGTGATGAAGACTGTGAACTCCCTAAAGAACTTACCAGGTTATTAAAACAAGAGGAAAGGGTCATTCAACCGCATCAAGAGTCTGTTGAAGTGATTAATCTCGGCACCGAGGACGCCAAGAGAGAAATCAAGATAGGGGCTGCTTTGGAAGATAATGTGAAGGAGGGGTTGATTGAATTTCTGCGAGAGTATGTTGACATCTTTGCTTGGTCTTATCAGGACATGCCAGGGCTTGACACAGAAATCATGGTATATCGCTTGCCGCTCAAAGAAGGTTGTCCTCCAGTCAAGCAGAAGCTCAGAAGAACAAGACCAGAGATGGCTGTCAAGATAAAGGAAGAAGTGCAAAAACAGTTGGATGCAGGGTTTCTAGCAGTCACAAATTATCCGCCATGGGTTGCAAATATCGTTCCGGTACCTAAGAAGGATGGAAAGGTACGGATGTGTGTTGACTACCGGGATCTGAACAGGGCTAGTCCTAAAGATGATTTCCCCTTACCTCACATTGATGTTTTGGTGGATAACACGACTCAGTTCTCGGTATTCTCCTTCATGGATGGCTTTTCTGGCTACAATCAAATTAAGATGGCACCAGAAGACATGGAGAAGACAACATTCATAACCCCATGGGGCACCTTCTGCTACAAGGTGATGCTGTTTGGTCTGAAAAATGCCAGAGCAACATATCAGTGAGCGATGGTGACTCTGTTCCATGATATGATTCATCATGAAATCGAGGTTTATGTTGATGATATGATTGCCAAATCTCAGACAGAAGAAGAACATTTGGTGAATTTGCAGAAACTGTTTGAGCGTTTGAGGAAATTCAAGTTGAGGCTTAATCCGAACAAGTGTACTTTTGAGGTGAGATCTGGAAAACTACTGGGTTTTGTTGTTAGCGGAAAAGGGATTGAAGTGGATCCGGCCAAAGTGAAAGCGATACATGAAATGCCTGAGCCAAGAACAGAGAAACAAGTCCGTGGTTTCTTAGGGAGGTTGAACTACATTGCAAGGTTCATCTCTCACCTAACAGCCACGTGTGAGCCAATATTCAAATTTTTGAGAAAAAATCAGGCTATCAGGTGGAATGATGATTGTCAAAGGGCGTTTGAGAAGATAAAAGAGTATTTGCAGAATCCTCCTATCCTTGTGCCTCCGGTCCCAGGGAGACCGCTGATTATGTATTTGACAGTACTAGACAATTCCATGGGTTGTGTTCTCGGTCAACACGACGAGACAGGTAGGAAAGAGCATGCCATTTACTACCTGAGTAAGAAATTCACAGATTGCGAGTCGAGATACTCAATGCTTGAAAAAACATGTTGTGCACTTGCATGGGCTGCTAAGCGATTGAGACAATACATGCTGTCTCACACAACCTTACTGATCTCCAAAATGGATCCGGTCAAGTATATATTTGAGAAGCCAGTTCTCACCGGAAGAGTTGCTCGATGGCAAATGGTACTGACAGAGTACGACATCCAGTATACTTCCCAGAAAGCCATCAAGGGGAGTATTCTATCAGACTATCTTGCTCAACAGTCGGTTGAAGATTATGAGCCGATGAAGTTTAATTTTCCAGATGAAGACATCATGTTCCTCAAGATGAAAGACTGTGAAGAGCCAGTTGTTGAAGAGGGACCTGATCCAGACGAAAAGTGGACTTTAATGTTTGATGGGGCCGTCAACGCCAGAGGAAGTGGAATTGGTGCTGTCATTACAACTCCGAAAGGTGCCCACATGCCTTTCACCACTCGTCTGACTTTCGAGTGCACCAATAAGCTGAGTATGAAGCCTGTATCTTGGGTATTGAGCAAGCCATTGATTTGAGAATCAAGACTTTGGACATCTTCGGAGATTCAGCTCTGGTAATCAATCAAGTGAATGGTGATTGGAACACTCTCCAGCCTACTCTGGTCCCCTACAGAGATTACACGAGAAGACTGTTGACTTTCTTCACAACAGTAAAGCTGTACCATATACCTCGGGATGAGAATCAGATGGCAGATGCTCTTGCCACTCTGTAATACCCCAAAATTTACCCTTCATTATTCCTTTAAAAAAAAAATGAAAAAAACGAAAAAAAAAAAACGAAAAAAAAAAGAAAAAAAAAAAGAAAAAAATTAATTAATTAATTAATTAATTAATTAATTAAATAAATAAAATAAATAAATAAAATAAATAAATAAAATATAACAAATTATTTTGGACTTGGGTCTCCCTCATTTGAGCCCATTACCCATGAAAATCAGTCTATAAATACTGAAGTTTCAGTAGAGGAAAACACACTTGGAGTTACACTGGGAGATTCACTTGAGAAAAAGGGAGAGAAGCAAAAAATACTCTGAGGTTTCCTTGGAACAAAACCCCGAGGAAAAAGATAGTGAGAGAAGAACTAACAGAGTTCAGAGCAGCCTCCAAACCCTGAAGGGAACTCAACTTGTAAACCTCACGGGTGCAACTCAATTTCAATCAAGCTCTCCAATCAGGTTTGCCCTATATCCATCATCTTTATGCCTTTTATTTGAATGCTCTAATGTATGAGGTATTATGGGTGAATTTGATACTTTTTTTGTGAGCCTTTTGTGAATTTTGATGGAATTATTCATGTGGTTACATTTTTGATTTAGGGGCAACTCTGGGTTACCCTATTTTGTTTATTCTAACATGTCTTGTGTTTCCATGGCATTGTTTTCTCTTGATTTCATCCTGCTGCTCTAACCCTTTGTCGAGTTTTGTGAGGGCTCACATGGCTTTCGCAGAGACACTCGCGTGGTTTCCCACTTTATTTGTGGGATACCCCCTGGAGTTTTATTCTGATTATTCGTGTTGACTGATTTCCTTTGACGGTCCAGCTGGAGACATTTTAGGGTTTCTTGCCCCTTTAACTGCTATAGCTTCGGATCTTTATCCGTGTGGTAATTTTTTCCCTTTCTCATACTTTATCGCTTTCTTAGCTGGAAGACCTCGATAGGAGGCAATGTTTGAGCCCCTTGGTGGCATTTTACTTTGAGATACATGTTTTGTGTTTTGTATTCGTATCCCCACATGTAGCGCGGTTCCTTCGTCAAGGACTGCCCTTTTTGCCCTCGAGCATCCCAAACCCTAAAACCCAAAGCAACACGTTTACTCCTTCTACTACAGGCGAGTAAGTCTTCAAAGGTCGAGCATCCGGTAGATTGCATAGTGACGTCGTTCGTCCAAAACCCAATCCATACCCCGTAGTTAGCCGAACTACGTTTTGCTCTGATTCTCATTCCAGATGAGATACGTAGGCATAAGACGCGATGTCTTAGCGAGCACACATCCCCCAACCCATAGGTCAGCCGAGCTACGAAGACTCTGATTCTCATATTCAGATGAGATACGTATGCAGTGGATGCGACATCCGCGCGAGTCATTTTCATTTAACCCTTTTTTTTTGGTAAACAGCACAAGATAAACCCACACCCTTTAGACAAGAACTACAAAAGTGGATCCCGTAGAGTACTACGGATGCGTAGGGGTGCTAAAACCTTCCCTTCGCATAACCGACTCCCGAACCCAAGATTTGGTTGCGAGACCCCGTCTTGTTCTTTCCTTTTTCAAGTTTACTTCGAGCGTTTCCCTTCTCTCCCTTGGGATAAATAACGCACGGTGGCGACTCTTCTGTCATTCTCTTTCGCCGGTTGTTTTTTTCGCACACTGTATTTTTCAGGTTGCGACAGCTGGCGACTCTGCTGGGGAGCCGGTTTCCCTAAGCGAGTCCCTCCTAGCTTTTGTAGTTTGTTTGTTTATTGGGTGTTCATGCTTTTGTACAGTTATTTATTTACCTGCTTTACCTTATTGCATTGTGTACATATCATTGTTGTATCTGTTGGCTGGCTATGGCTGCTTGGTGATCTTTGTGAGATGAGTTCTATACCCGAACTCGAGTGCACTTAAGATAGGAGAATGGCATAGTCCTGTCAACTTGTGTGGAGTATTCCTTAGCGAGTTGACTTGCAAGCCCATTCACTTGGTGGAGGTCATGTTGAGATCAATAATGTCACATAAGTAAGTTGTGGTTAGACATTACTTGTTCCAATATAGACCTAAGAAGCCAAGGACCTTAGTTTACCAAACCCATCTTGGCCTATTCGTAGGACGTAGTGCGAAAGTCGTTCAAATATAAGATTTGATACGATTGTTACGCGATACTACACTCATAAGAGTCTCTCTTGAGAATATTGTTGGAATACGAGTAGTCGTTCCTCTGATAATATCCGAAAGATGGGATTATGACTATGGGAACCTTTTGTAGAACATGTTTGGCAGGTTTAAACCTTAGTACACTCCTTTTGGGTGGTTCTTAACCTAAACTCCATGCTCGTGACTTGCGACAAACCCTTGATTCATGGTTGATCCGATCAGGTATCCTTAATATCAATGAAACTCGGGTGTTGATAAGGTGTAAACCATAATCCACCAAAATGGGTGGTTGATATTAAGGATAACATGATCCATCCCATGACCTTTGTTTGGTGTACTCTTAATTTCTCTCCAGACAGTGCAACCTGACAGATGTTCAAGCAGATACAGCAATCCTGATTGACAGGCCACTGCATTGCATTCACATCGTTGCATCACATCATTTGCATTCATATCATTTAACACATGTTTATCCATTTCTGTGGGGTTTATATCTTCTACTTGATTCTAGTCGGAATTTTCTTGGTTCTCATCAACGGCTTAGTCTTTTTTTTACACTGTTTATCAAATGTGAGACTGGAATCAAGGGGGTAGAATACTTTTGGAATTGATAAACATGTCATTGCATTTGCATAGTCATCCGCATGTCTTGCATAACAGGTACCACCACAATGTTCTCAATTTGTTTGGTGTTCCATCAGCAGGATAGCTGACTCAGGCATTCACCGATACGGTACCCGAAGGAATCAACAGAGAGCGATGGAGAGCCTACAAGCAGAGCTCGCCGAGATGAAGATTCGCATGAATCAATTCATGGATTTGGTTCAAGGGGTGGCTCAAGGACATCAGGAGCTTAGATTATTGGTGCAGAAGGATCCCCCTATTACTCAACCGGAGACGTTGGCTGATCCTCCAGCTGGAGAGGCTAATGGACCCAATGGACCGGGGCCTATCCCAATCCTACATGTCACCTCCGGTCAACAACCCATTCAGGATGGTCAGGATGATCAGTTCCCCTTGCTTCAGGAAGACTTTGGCATGGACCCCATGTTTAGAAGATTGGAAGAAAGGTTGAAGGCAGTGGAAGGACAGAATCCTCTGGGCTAGACAGAGCCCACATCCGTTGCTGGAGGGATTTGGCAGAGGCTTTCGTGAAACAGTATCAATATAATGCAGACATGGCTCCGGACAGAACTCAACTTCAGAATCTGTCTCTTAAAAGCAATGAGTGCTTCAGGGAATACGCTCAACGCTGGAGGGATACAACTTCCCGTGTTCAGCCTCCTATGTTGGAAAAGGAAATGGCCAACATGTTCATGAATACGCTGCCTGAACCTTACTTGGAGCGTCTGGTAGGTTGCAATGCTTCCAACTTTGCTGATGTGGTCTCTACTGGAGAAAGGGTGGAGAATTACCTAAAGACATACAAGATCCAGAGTGGAGGTGGATCCTCATCAGGGGTGAAGAAGCCGTTTGTCATACCCCAAAATTTGCCCATTAATCTTGCAAAACATTTTCCGAAGCACTCCAGCTCATTTTTCAAGGGGTTTACCTTAAAGAAACAAAGGCCCAGCTCACAAGGGGCCCAATCCAGAAAATGACCCAAAATGGCTTGCTCGCTAGGCGAGCAAATCCTTCGCCTAGCGAAGCTTGCGAATACCAGAATTGTTGGGCTTCAGTCTGAGCCCATTAGGTCACAAATGGCCTGCTCGCTAGGCGAGCAAATCCTTCGCCTAGCGAAGCTTGCGATATATCAGAATTTTTGGGCTTCATTCCGAACCCATTAGGTCACCTCAATCACTATAAATACCGACACTTCAGTCACGAAAAGGGACAGACGAAGACGGAAAGAAACCCTGGCATAGAAACCCTGGAGACTAACTCAGAGAATTCCGAGTAAAGAAACCCTGAAGGCCGCTCATCCGCACCGAAGTTACCGCCGCCCAACTCAATCTGATACCAAGAGTGATCAGCCCCTTTCCACATTGCAATTCAATTGCAAACAGGTTTGCGCATCACTACTGTTTTATGCTTCCAATCGGTAATCTCTACATACATAATGCATCATGATTAAATTTTTGGATATGTAATTTGATTTCACATGTGAATGTAAGTATGCCTGAATATCCTGAATGTTTGTCCATGCTATTCCTGTAATTAAATGCCATAAAGTTCAGGGTTCCGGAGATCATGTTGCCATTAAACTCAAAACCCGTAGCCGCTCGCTAGCACATCGCTAAGCGAGCCTGCAGCGAGCACTCGCTAAGCCTTCGCTAGGCGAAGCAGGAGCGAACAGGACAGTGGCTGTTTTGTTTCTTTTCTGTTCTGCCTTATGTTTATCTAATCAAGATCTATTATAATTCTGCATTATTTGGCCTGACCTTATGACTGTTGTGTTTATTTTGTGGTGCAATTTTCAATTGTACTTTATCTCGATGTTCTAACCCGTGTGCTGAATTGTGTAAAGGCTTACATATTCCTGAAGAAACGGCCGGCTAGGTATTCCACTTTATTTGTGGGATACCCTTATGGAGATGGATTCTGAATTACTTAATTTTAATGTGGAGATTCATCCTGATTGCCTAATTAATTTTAATGTGGAGATTCATCCTAATTACTTGATTAATTTTAATGTGGAGATTCATCCTAATTACTTAATTAATTATAATGCGGACCTAATTACCTAATTGATTACAATTGCCTAATTGATTGTAAAATATTGCCTTTGAATATGTGATCTTGGACCTCACTTTGTTGCCTTACGGTATTACGGTCATGCCCCGCGAATGTAGGGATACACTTAGCAAAGACCCTTCGATTAAATCATCATGTCCCTCTAAAATAAATCATAGTCCCTCGGATGTTGCCTTCGAATATATGATTTTGTCCCTCGATGACCCTTCGGTGTAGCCTACGGTTAAATGATGATAGTCCCTTCGAATGCTAAGGTATCCTTACAACCGTTGCTTTCAATGACCAATCGATGACCCTACGATGACCCTTAAATCCAAAAGGACAAGACTACTTACTTCTCAATAGTAAGGACAGTTTTACCCTCATAAGGATAGGAAATGCCCATAAAGACCCTAGGAAGGTATAACTCTTAATTGCTTGCTCACAATTTAAAAATACTTTTCACACTTCATAAATACTAGAAAATCACCACTTGGTATACATTCATACTAGAATCATTACCGAGTTATATTTTTCTAAACAACTAAATGAGATAACCACTTTGTATACATTCATACGAGAATCATTACAAAGTTAAATTCTCTTTTCAAAACATTTTCTAATCAATTCACAACCACTTTTTCCAGACAAACATAAGTGATCAAGCAATTAAGAGCCCATGGATAACCATGGATACAAAGGGTGCTAACACTTTCCCTTTGTATAATGTACCTCCCAAACCCAAAATCTAATTAGGGTCTTTCCTGTTCTTTTCCACCTTTCCTTATTGGATAAAAGAAAAGTCGGTGGCGACTCTTGCTAACCGCGACATTTGCTTTCCAAAGCAAAAACACACAAAGTCAGTTCACCGTATGACAGAACTGGCGACTCTGCTGGGGACCCTTAAAAAGAGAGGTTACCTTAAAAACAAGATCACTTATTCAAATTGTCTGATTTACTTTTAAGGGATTGCTTGGGTATTTTTACGCTTGAGTAAAAGATCCTACACCCGGATCTAGTGTACCTTAGGTAAGTAGCAAAAGATCATCGCGACTATCCGGCGTATACTGGAATGGTCAAAATGATGGCTACGGTTAATGTGACACTTTGGATGTCCTGATGTTCCTCATGTTTACTTGAGGAAAAATTTGGCTTCCGCGTGGTGTCATCAAAGCATTAACCAGACCTTTAGAACCCTAATTGACTCATCCTAGCCATTAGAAAGTAGTGAGATAACTGACTTCGGTTCCGACTGAGGTTGGTTGAGACTCGATACTACACTCTTTGAGATTGGACTTTAGGGAAGCTTCGGTCGACCACTTGGTGTTGCACTGAAGTGGACTTAAGGAAAGGTCAATGATTTGAGATCCTTCTAGAACCCGGTTACTATTCTAGGACAGGTTGAACCAACCAAACTTCAGTGGGGAGGGTACTTACCTATGGAACTCATGCAAGCCTTAAAACCTAGGAATGATTGTTGTGTGACTTGTTTGTGCTTGTTGTTTACTTAACATCATAACATCATAACATCATGGCATTGTACTAACCATTTCAAGGACTTAGGGATTTAACTTTGCTCTGAAACAGGGCTATGACTTCCAGGAAGACCATCCGGATCAACTTTGTAGCAATCTCTCCTCAACTAAAGGATCTAGTGTCAGAACTTCCCGATCAGGCTCAGTTCATCAAGAAACATGGTTCTCTCCTCAATTTGGTTACCACTGATTTCAAAGAAGATATGATGAGAGTCCTATTCCAGTTCTTCGATCCTAAACATCATTGCTTCACATTCCCAGATTATCAGTTGGTACCCACATTAGAAGAATTTTCCAAGCTACTTGGGATACCTATTCTTGATCAAATACCTTTCAGTGGTTTAAAAAAGATTCCGAAGTCTGAAGAAGTTGCCATGGCTTTACATTTGACAAAATCCGACATTGAAACTAATTGGGTAACAAGAAGTGGAGTTAAGGGTCTACTTGCCAAGTTTCTGATGAATAAGGCCCGAGAATTCCTAAAAGTTATGAACGTCCATGCTTTCGAAGATGTTCTAGCATTACTAATCTATGGTTTGGTGCTATTTCCTAATCCCGACCAATTCATAGACATGAATGCTATTAAGATATTTCTCACTCATAACCCTGTGCCTACCTTGCTTGGAGACATTTTGCATTCCCTTCACACTCGTACTATGAAAAGGCAAGGGACTCTCATGTGCTGCATACCTTTATTGTCTAGGTGGTTTATTTCGCACCTTCCTCAATCAGTCCTGAAGAATGATCAAAATTTGAAATGGTCTCAAAAGATAATGTCGCTCTCCCATTCAGACATCCGTTGGTGTCCTCATCTCAAAGAAAATGTTATTGTCATTGACCGTTGTGGAGAATTCTCTAACGTACCACTCCTGGGGATAAGAGGAGGTATTACTTATAACCCAGCTTTAGCCCTACGCCAGTTTGGTTATGCTCGAAGAGATGGTCCACATGAAGTAATTATTCAAGGCACTGTGTTTGACTATGACAACGACTCTCAAGGTCTCCGTCAAAGGTTTGTACGAGCCTGGGGCATGGTGAAAAGAAGTAATTTAGGACAGAAAAATTCTATTCCTATGGAACCTTATCTCAGATGGGTACGCGCCAGAGCTCGTGAGCTTGTCATGCCATATCTTGCAGTCGGACCGCTGATTGTTGAACCAGAAGTTGAGGGAGGTACTCCTCAGATCATTCCTTATCCAGATATGCCTACCGATGTTGAAGAATTGAAGAGATCCTGGATCCAGTTGAGAGAGGAAAGGGATACTTTTGAAGCCCAGTTCTGTGCCGAGAGGAAGAAAGTGTTAGAACTTACCAGCCAGCTTAATGAGGAACGAAGACTCAATGCATATCTTCGCCCAAAAAGAAGCCGTCCCTGGGAGACTTGAGCTTTCATTGTATTTTTATTATTATTTCTTGTAATGAACAATGATTAAAGAAATTATTAATAAAAAGTTCCTCTCTTTTTGGGGTTTACGCAAAGTTAAATTCCAAAAGTCCTTGAAAACATTTCATACATTGCATAGCATAACATAACATTGCATAACAGGTATTCTAAAAGATCAATGTTCTTACGGTCTTCCCTCTGAACAGAAAAATGGACCTCGAACAAACTGTCAAAGATCTCCAGGCTCAGAATGCTCAATTCCAGGAGATGATGCTGAGCTTATCCAAGGGGCAGGAAGAACTGAAGGCTCTCTTGCTCGAGAAGAAGAAAGACCCGAAACCTGTGAGTTACATTAACCCGGGAAGGAGGCGTAAAGGACAGGCTGCAGGAGTCAAGATTAGACTTCCGAAAGAGCAAGAAGAGGAGACAGAAAATGATTCAGGAGAGGAGGATGTTGATCTCTTCAACCCTGAGGACGACGATGAAGATTACGAGAATGAACAGTACTCTCCAAAAGATGGCAAGTACAAGTTGCTAGAAGAACGTATGTTAGCTATGGAAAGCCAGAAGGCGCCCAGTCTAGATTTTGAAAGCTTGGGTCTGGTTTCCGACGTGGTCATCCCCCGCAAATTCAAGATCCCCACTTTCACTAAGTACGATGGTGCGTCTTGTCCTCAGATGCATCTGAGAGCTTATGTGAGAAAGATTCAGCCGTATACCACTGACAGGAAGCTTTGGATCCATTTCTTCCAAGAGAGCCTGTCTGGCACACAGTTGGAGTGGTATTATCAGCTCGAGAGCTCTAACATCCACACCTGGACCGATTTAGCGACGGAATTCTACAAGCATTACCAGTATAATTCTGAATTAGCGCCTACTCGGCTACAGTTGCAGAATATGACTATGGGATCTAAAGAAAGCTTCAAAGAATATGCTAAAAAATGGAGAGATTTGGCTGGCAGAGTCAAACCCCCTATGACTGATCGAGAATTAGTGGACATGTTCATGGGCACACTGACTGGTCCATTCTACAGCCATCTACTGGGAAGTTCTTCATCGGGTTTCACTGAGCTTATATTGACAGGTGAACGTGTTGAAAGCGGCATTCGAAGTGGAAAGATACAGGCTACTACCTCTGCAAGCAACAAAAAGTCCTATCAAGGGAAAAATGAATCAAATGCGGTGTACGGTCAAAGGAGTCATAATAAGAAGAATAGTGATCATGCCGTTGGAGCAGTTACGATTGCAGCCCCGCCAGCTCAAAACTTCCAGCACAGACAGGACAGGCCGAGAAGGCAGTTTACCAAGATCAATATGACTTTAGCACAAGCACTGCAGAGTATGCTGAAGGCGAATTTAGTCACTCTCAGAGGTCCTCCTGCAAATGTCAACACTACTTCTCCTCGTTATAATCCCAATGCCAGGTGTGCATATCACTCCGATAGCCCCGGGCATGATACAAACGATTGTTGGTTGTTGAAGAATAAAATTCAGGATATGATCGACGCTGGGGAAATTGAATTTGAGCCGCCGGAGACTCCTAATGTCGTCACTGCACCTATGCCTAATCATGACAAGGCTGTTAATGCTGTGGATGACAATTCTCACATTTCTAATGTGGCTGACTTAGCATCTCCTCTCCTGGCCGTCAAGAAGAAGTTGTTGCAAGCTGGTTTATTTCCAGGTTGTGCTGAAAGCTGCGGTCTCTGTATACTCCGACCCAATGATTGCCTGAAATTGAGGAATGGTATTCAACGGCTGATGGACGATCATACAATTCTCTTCGAAAAGGTTCCTAAGGTGGAAGACCCTATTGAAGAAATATCTGTGATTGCTAGGTCCAAAGTTCCAGTGAAGATTACCGCTACCAGAGTACCTGTGAAGATTACTGCTGAGCCCAAGGCAGCTCCCCTGGTCATTACTGCACCTGGCCCAGTTCCATATTCCTCCAGCAAAGCCATTCCGTGGAATTATGGAGGTGATGTTTATATCCATGGCGTAAAGCAAGTTGGTAATTCTGCTAATCCTAATGACATTGTTGGGACTAGTAAAGTTACTCGAAGTGGAAGGATCTTCTCTCCAGAAATCTCACCTCCCGCCCCTGAAACTCGAGGAAAGGAACCAGTAACCAACCCTTCTCAATCGAAGACACCGGTCGAAGTTACTACTGAAGATGTTGCCAAGCAGGAAGTGGAGGAAATGCTGAAAATCATCCGTAAGAGTGATTTTGATGTGGTAGAACAGCTGGGGCATACTCCGTCTAAAATTTCGATGTTATCCTTGTTGTTATCTTCTGAATCTCATGCCAATGCATTGATCAAATTCTTGAAGACCGCTCATGTACCTCAGGAGACATCTGTCGATCAGTTTGAAAACTATGTTGCTAACCTGACTGCTGACAATGGCCTAGGCTTTTCCGATGCTGATCTGACACCAGCAGGAAAGAATCATAACAAGGCTCTGCACATCTCCATTGAATGTAAGGGGATCA
The DNA here is from genome assembly GCF_024323335.1 of Lathyrus oleraceus. Lineage (NCBI taxonomy): Eukaryota > Viridiplantae > Streptophyta > Magnoliopsida > Fabales > Fabaceae > Lathyrus > Lathyrus oleraceus. Next base: position 534,829,603 of record NC_066585.1, on the reverse strand, counting down.
CCTTAGCTCATGTGTTGATCGATAATGGCTCTTCTTTGAATGTGCTACCGAAAGCTGTACTCGACAAGCTTGACTGTAAGAGCATCGAATTGAAACCTAGTGATACTGTGGTGCGTGCGTACGACGGTGCAAAAAGTGTGGTCCATGGTGAAGTGGTTCTCCCTATCAAGATAGGACCTCAAGTCTTCAACACTACCTTTCACGTGATGAACATCCGTCCTGCCTATTCATGCTTGCTGGGACGCCCTTGGATTCATGGGGCAAGTGCCGTAGCCTCATCTCTCCATCAAAAGCTGAAGTATCCAATAGAGGGTAAGATTGTCACTGTGTATGGAGAAGAAGAGTATATTGTCAGTAGTGTGCAGGCCTTCGGATACGTCGAGATGGATGGCGAATTCGTTGAGACTCCCACTCAGTCATTTGAAATGGTTCACCCGCCCAGTCCTGTCCTTAAGCCGACTCCCCTTGTGCCCAAGGTTATTGGTATTCCTCCTGCCATGATTTCTCTGAAGGACGCTCAAGCCGTGGTTGAAAATGGTGGTCGTACTGGTTGGGGTCAACTGATCAACGTACCATACAAGTCTGACAAGTCTGGTTTAGGATTTAACTCTGAAAGGATGGTCAAAGATCAGATTAATGCTGTAGAAGATGCTGATAGCGATTGCGACCTGGATAGCTGGATTTTCCCAACAATTGGTGACGGACTCAATAATTGGAAGGCTGAAGACACTATCCCGATTTCCTCTAGTCAGGAGTAATTGTTATCGTCTATTTTAGTGTTGCAAATTTTTAAATTGAACTTCTTAAAGCATTGTGTCTATGCCCGGGGCACAATAGCTAATTTGTTAAGGGTTTTGTCATTTTCATAAGCATATTCATATTCAATAAATCAATGGACGTTTTGCATTCAAATATTGCGCTCTTTATCTTTCTTGTCATCTTTCGAACAAGCTATGTTTTCTTACACACACTCACGTAACGATTTGCAGATCCACACCCACTCTGGATCCTGTTGATAATAGTTCTGCTACTGTCAATTATGACTTCGAAAATCCGATCTACCAAACCGAGGATGGAAGTGGGGAAGATTGTGAAGTACCTGAAGAGCTTGCCAGACTGGTACTGCAAGAAGAAAAGACTATACAGCCGCATGAAGAGTCGATCGAAATTGTAAATCTGGGTACCGAAGTGGACAAGAAAGAAGTCAAAATAGGAGCAGACTTGGGAGACAGTGTCAAGGAAAGATTGATTCAGATGTTACATGACTATATTGAGATTTTTGCTTGGTCTTACGAAGACATGCCAGGACTGGATACTGATATAGTAGTGCATCGTTTGCCGATGAAGGAAGATTGTCGTCCTGTTAAGCAAAAGGTTCGTCGCATGCGTCCTGAAATGTCCGAGAAAATCAAAGCCGAAGTTATGAAACAATTTAACGCCGGTTTCCTAGCCGTTACTTCTTATCCTCAATGGGTTGCTAATGTGGTACCAGTACCGAAGAAGGATGGTAAGGTACGAATGTGCGTCGATTACAGAGATCTGAATAAAGCGAGTCCCAAAGATGACTTTCCACTTCCGCACATTGATGTTCTGGTAGATAACACCGCTCAACACAAAGTATTCTCCTTCATGGATGGATTCTCGGGTTATAACCAGATTAAGATGGCACCTGAAGACATGGAGAAAACTACGTTTGTGACGCAATGGGGCACTTTCTGTTACAAAGTAATGCCATTCGGTTTGAAGAACGTCGGGGCAACGTACGAACGTGCTATGGTCGTTTTGTTCCATGATATGATATATCATGAAATAGAAGTATATGTGGATGACATGATAGCCAGATCTCATACCGAAGAAGAACATCTCGATCATTTATACAAACTGTTTGAGAGGTTGAAGAAATACAAGTTGAGATTGAACCCGAACAAATGCACCTTTGGAGTAAGATCCGGTAAACTCTTGGGCTTTATTGTCAGTGGTAAAGGAATTGAGGTTGACCCGGCCAAGGTGAGAGCTATTCGAGAAATGCCAGTTCCCCGCACGGATAAAGAAGTCAGAGGTTTCTTGGGACGTTTGAACTACATTGCCCGATTTATTTCCCATTTGACTGCTACCTGCAAACCCATCTTCAAACTACTGAGGAAGAATCAAGAGATGATATGGAATGACGAGTGTCAAGGAGCTTTTGACAAAATCAAGAAGTATCTCCAGGAACCTCCGATCCTGATACCACCAGTTGAAGGAAGACCTCTAATCATGTATTTGACCGTGTTAGAAACTTCAATGGGGTGCGTGTTGGGGCAACATGACGAGTCTGGTCGAAAAGAGCATGCCATATACTACCTTAGCAAAAAGTTTACCGACTGTGAAACAAGATACTCACTGCTCGAGAGAACTTGCTGTGCTTTGGCCTGGGCTGCTCGCCGACTAAGACAGTGTATGTTGAATCATACCACTTTGTTGATTTCTAAGATGGATCCCATCAAATACATATTTGAGAAACCTGCCCTCTCCGGAAGAATAGCAAGATGGCAGATGATGTTAACAGAGTATGATATCCAGTATACTACCCAGAAAGCAATCAAAGGACGCGTGCTAGCCGATCATTTGGCTCATCAAGCAGTAGATGATTACCAATCTATGAATTTTGAGTTCCCAGATGAGGATGTCATGCTTGTTACTGATTATGAAGAACCTGGACCGGATGAAGGACCCGAACCGGGCTCCCGATGGACTATGGTTTTTGATGGATCTTCTAATGCATTGGGCAATGGTGTTGGTGTTGTAATCGTTCCCCCCAAGGGTTGTCATACTCCTTTCACTGCTAGACTATGTTTTGATTGCACCAATAATATGGCCGAGTACGAAGCATGTATTTTGGGACTCAGAGCTGCTATAGACCTGAGAATCAAGTTTTTAAGCGTGTATGGAGACTCAGCTTTGGTAATCAGTCAGATCAAAGGAGCATGGGACACTAAACATCCGAATCTCATCCCTTATCGAGAGCGGGTGTTGACATTAATCCCATACTTTGAAGAGATTACATTCGAACATATTCCACGAGAGGAGAATCAGTTGGCAGACGCCTTGGCCACCATGTCATCCATGTTCAGAGTCAGATGGGACAATGAAGCTCCCAGGATCACCATTGAACGACTAGATGAACCAGCATATTGTTATGAACTTAACACTGTTGAAGTAAAAGAGAAACCTTGGTTCCACGAAGTAAAAAGATATTTAGAAGCTCAGGAGTACCCTGAAGGGGCGTCCGTCAATGACAGAAAATTCTTGAGGAAGTTCTCCGCTAAATTCTTTTTGAGTAATGGAGTATTATACAAACGTAATCATGATTCGACCTTGCTTCGCTGTGTGGATAAAAAGGAAGCAGAAAAGATTATGGAAAACATGCATGACGGTATTTTTGGGACTCATTCTAGTGGACATACGATGGCCAAGAAGATTCTGAGATCAGGGTATTATTGGTCTACCATGGAAGCTGATTGCCACCATCACTCCAGAATCTGTCACAAGTGCCAGATCTATGCGGATAAAGTACATGTGCCTCCTGCTCCATTGAACGTGTTGACAGCCCCTTGGCCCTTTGCAATGTGGGGCATTGATATGATTGGAGAGATTAAACCTACTGCTTCTAATGGACATCGTTTCATCCTTGTTGCTATTGATTACTTTACAAAGTGGGTAGAAGCCGCCTCATTTGCTTCTGTCACCAAGAATGTGGTGGCACGATTCATCAAGAATAATCTCATTTGTCGATATGGCGTCCCCGAAAGAGTTATCACGGACAATGGCACCAATTTGAACAACAAGATGATTACTGAACTCTGCACGCAGTTCAAAATAAAACACCATAACTCTTCTCCGTATCGGCCAAAGATGAACGGCGCCGTGGAGGCTGCTAATAAGAATATTAAGAAGATTATACAAAAGATGACAGTGACGTACAAAGATTGGCATGAGATGTTACCATTTTCTCTTCATGGTTATCGCACTTCAGTACGCACTTCGACAGGGGCAACTCCTTTCTCTTTAGTCTATGGAATGGAAGCTGTTTTACCAGTGGAAGTTCAGATTCCCTCTCTAAGAATCATGAAAGAGGCAGACTTAGACGAGGATGAATGGATTCAGACTCGACTTGATCAGATAAATTTGATTGATGAAAAGAGACTCGCGGCTGTCTGTCATGGACAGATATATCAGAAACGCATGACCCAGGCATTTAACAAAAAGGTCAAGAGACAGGTGTATCAAATTGGCGACTTGGTGATCAAGCGTATCATTCTACCACAAGGTGATCCCAGAGGCAAATGGACCCCCACATACGAAGGGCCATTTGTAGTTAAGAAGGTATTCTCTGGTGGAGCCATGATACTTGCTACGATGGATGGCGAAGACTTCCCACATCCCGTGAACGCAGACATAGTCAAAAAATACTACGCATAAAAGAGACTCGCTAGGTCGACGTACCTAGGCAAAAGTAAGGGCATCCCGGCGAACCAAAAGGGTTCGAGCAAAAATTAGGGATAAACATATAAAAATGTACACCCGGCAAGTCGAAAACCTGAAAAGGCGGCTTGGGCAAAAAGGGGTATCCTGGTGGACTGAAAACCTGAAAAGGCGGTCCAGGCAAAAATTAGGGATTAAAAGCGTATGACTATGTCCCGTTCTCAGACAACTCCACTCAAGTTCAAGGGACTGAACAAGCCAATCACTTTTATCCGACAGCAGGAGATGAGATGCTTGAAGACATAATGACAGTAGCAGAATTAAAATCAATAGGACTTTTCCTTCATAGCTTTTTCTTTGTTTTCTCAACAATTTCCTCTTACTAGGATTTCTGTCTCCTTGTACACAAATTGCCTGTTTATAGGCCCTCTTTCAAAATCAATACAATTTTGTTTCCAAAAAAAAAATGCTTTTGTTTTGCTTTCTCTGTTTTGTTTGCGTAAACGTCCATTGATTTAGATTGAATTGGTATATGCATTTGAATATGATCGATGTTTATCAAAAATACGTGCATAAAAAGGAAATAGCGATTACTACAAGACTTCAGGATTGAGGAGAAGGTCTAACCATGCTTTCCAATGAATCCGTTGCTAATTCTATCCCCCAGCAGAGCCAGAAGCAATTGGCATTACTAGACAAATTGGTCATCTCTTCCACCCCCAGCCAGGCCTCTGTTGGATATTTCTACCATCGGACAGAGATCAAGTATCCCTAGCTGAGAAAGGGTCATCGATACAAGTGTCTCCAACCAGAAGATGGGGATTTATTTTCCCCAGGGAGTCGCCAGAAAAACTTTTCAGACGCATAATTCATTCATTACATCATTTCACAGCATACGCATGCATACATTGTTCGCATTTATTTTCATAAGCATAAAATATCTCATGCATCATGACATGGCATGAAGCTAACTTTATTTTTCAGGTTAATTATCCTCCGGATACAGTCAAAATAAAGATCCACTCAGACAGACATCTTTATTGATTACATTTACACCTTTCAGATATAATCCACGTGAACACCCATTCCGACAAGCACTCTGATATCCTCCCAATGGTGGCATCTTTAAGCCCACCTCAGACATTCATTGCAAATACAACATATACAAATACTATCAGATACAGCCTAACATACGGTTCATTCTGATTCAGCTCAACATATGACTCCTTCAGCTCAGATACGATCTAACGTACGATCCATTCTGACCTTCAGCAACTCCAATACGGTCTAACGTACGACCCATTTGGATACTCAAATCCTCAGATACTGCCTAGCGTACGGTACATTCCGGGGTGTAGTCTAGCGTACGACTACTTTCTTCTTCAGATACAGCCTAACGTACGGCTCATTCTGCAACTCCAATACGGTCTAACGTACGACCCATTTGGATACTCAAATCCTCAGATGCTGCCTAGCGTATGGTACATTCCGGGGTGTAGTCTAGCGTACGACTACTTTCTGCTTCAGATACAGCCTAACGTACGGCTCATTCTGCAACTCCAATACGGTCTAACGTACGACCCATTTGGATACTCCAATCCTCAGATGCTGCCTAGCGTACGGTACATTCCGGGGTGTAGTCTAGCGTACGACTACTTTCTTCTTCAGATACAGCCTAACGTACGGCTCATTCTGCAACTCCAATACGGTCTAACGTACAACCCATTTGGATCTTCAACTCAGATACGATCTAGCGTACGATCCATTCTGATCTTTCCTCCCTAGCGAAGTCACCAGCCTAATGGATAACTCATTCTGCTACTCGGATGCGATCTAGCATACGATCCATCCTGATCCTTTATTCCCAGCAGCATATGATCCATCTGATCTTCCGTCATCAAACTCCCCCGATGGCATCTCTAAGCCCATCTCCATCAAGACTAATCAACAAGTGCAAAATTTTGGGGCATTCTAGTGTTCAATAATCTTCCACCTCCAGACCACGAATGGCGTACATACCATTCTAACTCTCTCGGTTCAAGAATATTGAACAGGGGCAGATGTCATACCCCAAAATTTGCCCATTAATCTTGCAAAACATTTTCCGAAGCACTCCAGCTCATTTTTCAAGGGGTTTACCTTAAAGAAACAAAGGCCCAGCTCACAAGGGGCCCAATCCAGAAAATGACCCAAAATGGCCTGCTCGCTAGGCGAGCAAATCCTTCGCCTAGCGAAGCTTGCGAATACCAGAATTGTTGGGCTTCAGTCTGAGCCCATTAGGTCACAAATGGCCTGCTCGCTAGGCGAGCAAATCCTTCGCCTAGCGAAGCTTGCGATATATCAGAATTTTTGGGCTTCATTCCGAACCCATTAGGTCACCTCAATCACTATAAATACCGACACTTCAGTCACGAAAAGGGACAGACGAAGACGGAAAGAAACCCTGGCATAGAAACCCTGGAGACTAACTCAGAGAATTCCGAGTAAAGAAACCCTGAAGGCCGCTCATCCGCACCGAAGTTACCGCCGCCCAACTCAATCTGATACCAAGAGTGATCAGCCCCTTTCCACATTGCAATTCAATTGCAAACAGGTTTGCGCATCACTACTGTTTTATGCTTCCAATCGGTAATCTCTACATACATAATGCATCATGATTAAATTTTTGGATATGTAATTTGATTTCACATGTGAATGTAAGTATGCCTGAATATCCTGAATGTTTGTCCATGCTATTCCTGTAATTAAATGCCATAAAGTTCAGGGTTCCGGAGATCATGCTGCCATTAAACTCAAAACCCGTAGCCGCTCGCTAGCACATCGCTAAGCGAGCCTGCAGCGAGCACTCGCTAAGCCTTCGCTAGGCGAAGCAGGAGCGAACAGGACAGTGGCTGTTTTGTTTCTTTTCTGTTCTGCCTTATGTTTATCTAATCAAGATCTATTATAATTCTGCATTATTTGGCCTGACCTTATGACTGTTGTGTTTATTTTGTGGTGCAATTTTCAATTGTACTTTATCTCGATGTTCTAACCCGTGTGCTGAATTGTGTAAAGGCTTACATATTCCCGAAGAAACGGCCGGCTAGGTATTCCACTTTATTTGTGGGATACCCTTATGGAGATGGATTCTGAATTACTTAATTTTAATGTGGAGATTCATCCTAATTGCCTAATTAATTTTAATGTGGAGATTCATCCTAATTACCTAATTAATTTTAATGTGGAGATTCATCCTAATTACTTAATTAATTATAATGCGGACCTAATTACCTAATTAATTACAATTGCCTAATTGATTGTAAAATATTGCCTTTGAATATGTGATCTTGGACCTCTCTTTGTTGCCTTACGGTATTACGGTCATGCCCCGCGAATGTAGGGATACACTTAGCAAAGACCCTTCGATTAAATCATCATGTCCCTCTAAAATAAATCATAGTCCCTCGGATGTTGCCTTCGAATATATGATTTTGTCCCTCGATGACCCTTCGGTGTAGCCTACGGTTAAATGATGATAGTCCCTTCGAATGCTAAGGTATCCTTACAACCGTTGCTTTCAATGACCAATCGATGACCCTACGATGACCCTTAAATCCAAAAGGACAAGACTACTTACTTCTCAATAGTAAGGACAGTTTTACCCTCATAAGGATAGGAAATGCCCATAAAGACCCTAGGAAGGTATAACTCTTAATTGCTTGCTCACAATTTAAAAATACTTTTCACACTTCACAAATACTAGAAAATCACCACTTGGTATACATTCATACTAGAATCATTACCGAGTTATATTTTTCTAAACAACTAAATGAGATAACCACTTTGTATACATTCATACGAGAATCATTACAAAGTTAAATTCTCTTTTCAAAACATTTTCTAATCAATTCACAACCACTTTTTCCAGACAAACATAAGTGATCAAGCAATTAAGAGCCCATGGATAACCATGGATACAAAGGGTGCTAACACTTTCCCTTTGTATAATGTACCTCCCGAACCCAAAATCTAATTAAGGTCTTTCCTGTTCTTTTCCACCTTTCCTTATTGGATAAAAGAAAAGTCAGTGGCGACTCTTGCTAACCGCGACATTTGCTTTCCAAAGCAAAAACACACAAAGTCAGTTCACCGTATGACAGAACTGGCGACTCTGCTGGGGACCCTTAAAAAGAGAGGTTACCTTAAAAACAAGATCACTTATTCAAATTGTCTGATTTACTTTTAAGGGATTGCTTGGGTATTTTTACGCTTGAGTAAAAGATCCTACACCCGGATCTAGTGTACCTTAGGTAAGTAGCAAAAGATCATCGCGACTATCCGGCGTATACTGGAATGGTCAAAATGATGGCTACGGTTAATGTGACACTTTGGATGTCCTGATGTTCCTCATGTTTACTTGAGGAAAAATTTGGCTTCCGCGTGGTGTCATCAAAGCATTAACCAGACCTTTAGAACCCTAATTGACTCATCCTAGCCATTAGAAAGTAGTGAGATAACTGACTTCGGTTCCGACTGAGGTTGGTTGAGACTCGATACTACACTCTTTGAGATTGGACTTTAGGGAAGCTTCGGTCGACCACTTGGTGTTGCACTGAAGTGGACTTAAGGAAAGGTCAATGATTTGAGATCCTTCTAGAACCCGGTTACTATTCTAGGACAGGTTGAACCAACCAAACTTCAGTGGGGAGGGTACTTACCTATGGAACTCATGCAAGCCTTAAAACCTAGGAATGATTGTTGTGTGACTTGTTTGTGCTTGTTGTTTACTTAACATCATAACATCATAACATCATGGCATTGTACTAACCATTTCAAGGACTTAGGGATTTAACTTTGCTCTGAAACAGGGCTATGGCTTCCAGGAAGACCATCCGGATCAACTTTGTAGCAATCTCTCCTCAACTAAAGGATCTAGTGTCAGAACTTCCCGATCAGGCTCAGTTCATCAAGAAACATGGTTCTCTCCTCAATTTGGTAAACCACTGATTTCAAAGAAGATATGATGAGAGTCCTATTCCAGTTCTTTGATCCTAAACATCATTGCTTCACATTCCCAGATTATCAGTTGGTACCCACATTAGAAGAATTTTCCAAGCTACTTGGGATACCTATTCTTGATCAAATACCTTTCAGTGGTTTAAAAAAGATTCCGAAGTCTGAAGAGTTGCCATGGCTTTACATTTGACAAAATCCGACATTGAAACTAATTGGGGAACAAGAAGTGGAGTTAAGGGTCTACTTGCCAAGTTTCTGATGAATAAGGCCTGAGAATTCCTAAAAGTTATGAACGTCCATGCTTTCGAAGATGTTCTAGCATTACTAATCTATGGTTTGGTGCTATTTCCTAATCCCGACCAATTCATAGACATGAATGCTATTAAGATATTTCTCACTCATAACCCTGTGCCCACCTTGCTTGGAGACATTTTGCATTCCCTTCACACTCGTACTATGAAAAGGCAAGGGACTCTCATGTGCTGCATACCTTTATTGTCTAGGTGGTTTATTTCGCACCTTCCTCAATCAGTCCTGAAGAATGATCAAAATTTGAAATGGTCTCAAAAGATAATGTCGCTCTCCCATTCAGACATCCGTTGGTGTCCTCATCTCAAAGAAAATGTTATCGTCATTGACCGTTGTGGAGAATTCTCTAACGTACCACTCCTGGGGATAAGAGGAGGTATTACTTATAACCCAGCTTTAGCCCTACGCCAGTTTGGTTATGCTCGAAGAGATGGTCCACATGAAGTAATTATTCAAGGCACTGTGTTTGACTATGACAACGACTCTCAAGGTTCTCCGTCAAAGGTTTGTACGAGCCTGGGGCATGGTGAAAAGAAGTACTTTAGGACAGAAAAATTCTATTCCTATGGAACCTTATCTCAGATGGGTACGCGCCAGAGCTCGTGAGCTTGTCATGCCATATCTTGCAGTCGGACCGCTGATTGTTGAACCAGAAGTTGAGGGAGGTACTCCTCAGATCATTCCTTATCCAGATATGCCTACCGATGTTGAAGAATTGAAGAGATCCTGGATCCAGTTGAGAGAGGAAAGGGATACTTTTGAAGCCCAGTTCTGTGCCGAGAGGAAGAAAGTGTTAGAACTTACCAGCCAGCTTAATGAGGAACGAAGACTCAATGCATATCTTCGCCCAAAAGAAGCCGTCCCTGGGAGACTTGAGCTTTCATTGTATTTTTATTATTATTTCTTGTAATGAACAATGATTAAAGAAATTATTAATAAAAAGTTCCTCTCTTTTTGGTGGTTTACGCAAAGTTAAATTCCAAAAGTCCTTGAAAACATTTCATACATTGCATAGCATAACATAACATTGCATAACAGGTATTCTAAAAGATCAATGTTCTTACGGTCTTCCCTCTGAACAGAAAAATGGACCTCGAACAAACTGTCAAAGATCTCCAGGCTCAGAATGCTCAATTCCAGGAGATGATGCTGAGCTTATCCAAGGGGCAGGAAGAACTGAAGGCTCTCTTGCTCGAGAAGAAGAAAGACCCGAAACCTGTGAGTTACATTAACCCGGGAAGGAGGCGTAAAGGACAGGCTGCAGGAGTCAAGATTAGACTTCCAAAAGAGCAAGAAGAGGAGACAGAAAATGATTCAGGAGAGGAGGATGTTGATCTCTTCAACCCTGAGGACGACGATGAAGATTACGAGAATGAACAGTACTCTCCAAAAGATGGCAAGTACAAGTTGCTAGAAGAACGTATGTTAGCTATGGAAAGCCAGAAGGCGCCCAGTCTAGATTTTGAAAGCTTGGGTCTGGTTTCCGACGTGGTCATCCCCCGCAAATTCAAGATCCCCACTTTCACTAAGTACGATGGTGCGTCTTGTCCTCAGATGCATCTGAGAGCTTATGTGAGAAAGATTCAGCCGTATACCACTGACAGGAAGCTTTGGATCCATTTCTTCCAAGAGAGCCTGTCTGGCACACAATTGGAGTGGTATTATCAGCTCGAGAGCTCTAACATCCACACCTGGACCGATTTAGCGACGGCATTCTACAAGCATTACCAGTATAATTCTGAATTAGCGCCTACTCGGCTACAGTTGCAGAATATGACTATGGGATCTAAAGAAAGCTTCAAAGAATATGCTCAAAAATGGAGAGATTTGGCTGGCAGAGTCAAACCCCCTATGACTGATCGAGAATTAGTGGACATGTTCATGGGCACACTGACTGGTCCATTCTACAGCCATCTACTGGGAAGTTCTTCATCGGGTTTCACTGAGCTTATATTGACAAGTGAACGTGTTGAAAGCGGCATTCGAAGTGGAAAGATACAGGCTACTACCTCTGCAAGCAACAAAAAGTCCTATCAAGGGAAAAATGAATCAAATGCGGTGTACGGTCAAAGGAGTCATAATAAGAAGAATAGTGATCATGCCGTTGGAGCAGTTACGATTGCAGCCCCGCCAGCTCAAAACTTCCAGCACAGACAGGACAGGCCGAGAAGGCAGTTTACCAAGATCAATATGACTTTAGCACAAGCACTACAGGGTATGCTGAAGGCGAATTTAGTCACTCTCAGAGGTCCTCCTGCAAATGTCAACACTACTTCTCCTCGTTATAATCCCAATGCCAGGTGTGCATATCACTCCGATAGCCCCGGGCATGATACAAACGATTGTTGGTTGTTGAAGAATAAAATTCAGGATATGATCGACGCTGGGGAAATTGAATTTGAGCCGCCGGAGACTCCTAATGTCGTCACTGCACCTATGCCTAATCATGACAAGGCTGTTAATGCTGTGGATGACAATTCTCACATTTCTAATGTGGCTGACTTAGCATCTCCTCTCCTGGCCGTCAAGAAGAAGTTGTTGCAAGCTGGTTTATTTCCAGGTTGTGCTGAAAGCTGCGGTCTCTGTATACTCCGACCCAATGATTGCCTGAAATTGAGGAATGGTATTCAACGGCTGATGGACGATCATACAATTCTCTTCGAAAAAGTTCCTAAGGTGGAAGACCCTATTGAAGAAATATCTGTGATTGCTAGGTCCAAAGTTCCAGTGAAGATTACCGCTACCAGAGTACCTGTGAAGATTACTGCTGAGCCCAAGGCAGCTCCCCTGGTCATTACTGCACCTGGCCCAGTTCCATATTCCTCCAGCAAAGCCATTCCGTGGAATTATGGAGGTGATGTTTATATCCATGGCGTAAAGCAAGTTGGTAATTCTGCTAATCCTAATGACATTGTTGGGACTAGTAAAGTTACTCGAAGTGGAAGGATCTTCTCTCCAGAAATCTCACCTCCCGCCCCTGAAACTCGAGGAAAGGAACCAGTAACCAACCCTTCTCAATCGAAGACACCGGTCGAAGTTACTACTGAAGATGTTGCCAAGCAGGAAGTGGAGGAAATGCTGAAAATCATCCGTAAGAGTGATTTTGATGTGGTAGAACAGCTGGGGCATACTCCGTCTAAAATTTCGATGTTATCCTTGTTGTTATCTTCTGAATCTCATGCCAATGCATTGATCAAATTCTTGAAGACCGCTCATGTACCTCAGGAGACATCTGTCGATCAGTTTGAAAACTATGTTGCTAACCTGACTGCTGACAATGGCCTAGGCTTTTCCGATGCTGATCTGACACCAGCAGGAAAGAATCATAACAAGGCTCTGCACATCTCCATTGAATGTAAGGGGATCACCTTAGCTCATGTGTTGATCGATAATGGCTCTTCTTTGAATGTGCTACCGAAAGTTGTACCCGACAAGCTTGACTGTAAGAGCATCGAATTGAAACCTAGTGATACTGTGGTGCGTGCGTACGACGGTGCAAAAAGTGTGGTCCATGGTGAAGTGGTTCTCCCTATCAAGATAGGACCTCAAGTCTTCAACACTACCTTTCACGTGATGAACATCCGTCCTGCCTATTCATGCTTGCTGGGACGCCCTTGGATTCATGGGGCAAGTGTCGTAGCCTCATCTCTCCATCAAAAGCTGAAGTATCCAATAGAGGGTAAGATTGTCACTGTGTGTGGAGAAGAAGAGTATATTGTCAGTAGTGTGCAGGCCTTCGGATACGTCGAGATGGAGGCAAAGGATGTTGCGGCTGTGACCATTCCAGCTGCAGCACCACTACAACAACAACAATCACAACGTCAACCAGCTCAGTATCAACAGCAGCAACAACCGGGTAACAGACCCGCTTATCAACAGAAGCAAAGGATGATGGACCGGCGTTTCGACACCCTTCCAATGTCGTACGCCCAGTTGCTTTCTAGTCTTCAACAACTACAACTTGTGCAGCTGCGCACTCTGGCTCCTCCTATTGGTAGACTTCTGGTGGGTTACGACGCCAACGCTAGGTGTAGCTTCCACTCTGGGGCACCTGGCCATGACATTGAGAACTGCAAAGCTTTTAAGCACGTAGTTCAGGACCTCATAGATTCAAAGGCCATCGACCTTGCACCAGCTCCGAATGTCGTCAACAATCCCATGCCCCAGCATGGTGGAGCCAACGTTAACATGGTTGAAGGAGAAGTCAAATTAGTCGCTGCAGTCAACGAAGAAGATGGGGATAGTGATTGTGACATTGACAACTGGGTGCGTCCGAGGATCCCGGGTGAAGTCATCAATAATTGGTCTTCTGAAGAGATTATCCAAGTCACTCTTCTTGAAGAGTAATTTTCTTTGTTTATTCATGCATATCCAAGTCTTACGTTCCGCCCAGGGCGTAATGACTCATTGTAGGGCCCATCTATGTGACGCTTGCATTTTTTATCATAAATAAAGGACGTCTTTTTGCATTCAAATATTTCGTTCCATGTCTTTCTATTTTGCATTCAAATATTTCGTTCCATGTCTTTCTATTTTGCAGTTTTTTTCAAAATAAAAAAAATGGCAATGTTTTGTTTAGTTTTCACTTCTTGTTCACACTCATAAGCACATACCCTCACTCATGCAGATGCACAACACCGGATCCTATTGATAACGGTTCTGCTATGGCTCGCTTCGACTTTGAAAATCCAATCTTTCAAGCTGAAGAAGAGGGTGATGAAGACTGTGAACTCCCTGAAGAACTTACCAGGTTACTAAAACAGGAAGAAAGGGTCATTCAACCGCATCAAGAGTCTGTTGAAGTGATTAATCTCGGCACCGAGGACGCCAAGAGAGAAATCAAGATAGGGGCTGCTTTGGGAGATGATGTGAAGAAAGGGCTGATTGAATTGCTGCAAGAATACGTTGACATCTTCGCCTGGTCTTATCAGGACATGCCTGGGCTGGACACAGACATCGTGGTACACCGCTTGCCTCTCAAAGAAGGTTGTCCTCCGGTCAAGCAGAAGCTCAGAAGAACAAGACCAGAGATGGCTGTCAAGATAAAGGAAGAAGTGCAAAAGCAGTTGGATGCAGGGTTTCTAGCAGTCACCAATTATCCGCCATGGGTTGCAAACATCGTCCCAGTACCTAAGAAGGATGGAAAGGTACGGATGTGTGTCGACTACCGGGATCTGAACAGAGCTAGCCCTAAAGATGATTTCCCATTACCTCACATCGACGTTTTGGTGGATAATACAACTCAGTTCTCGGTATTCTCCTTCATGGATGGCTTTTCTGGCTATAACCAAATCAAGATGGCACCAGAAGACATGGAAAAGACAACTTTCATAACCCCATGGGGCACCTTCTGCTACAAGGTGATGCCGTTTGGTCTGAAAATTGCCGGAGCAACATATCAGCGAGCAATGGTGACTCTGTTCCATGATATGATTCATCATGAAATCGAGGTTTATGTGGACGATATGATTGCCAAATCTCAGACAGAAGAAGAACATTTGTTGAATTTGCAGAAACTGTTTGAGCGTTTGAGGAAATTCAAACTGAGACTTAATCCGAATAAGTGCACTTTCGGGGTGAGATCGGGAAAATTGCTGGGTTTTATTGTTAGCGGAAAAGGGATTGAGGTGGATCCTGACAAAGTGAAAGCAATACAGGAAATGCCTGAGCCAAGAATAGAGAAGCAAGTCCGTAGTTTCTTAGGGAGGTTGAACTACATTGCAAGGTTCATCTCTCACCTAACAACCACGTGTGAGCCAATTTGCAAATTGCTGAGGAAAGATCAGGCTATCAGGTGGAATGAAGATTGTCAAAGGGCTTTCGAGAAGATAAAAGAGTATCTACAGAAACCTCCAATCCTTATACCTCCAGTTCCTGGGAGACCTCTGATAATGTACCTGTCAGTGACCGAGAACTCGATGGGGTGTGTATTGGGACAGCATGACGAGTCTGGTCGAAAAGAGCATGCCATATACTACCTTAGCAAAAAGTTTACCGACTGTGAAATCAAATATTCGCAGCTTGAGAAAACTTGCTGTGCTTTGGCCTGGGCTGCTCGCCGACTGAGGCAGTATATGCTGAACCATACTACCTTGTTGATTTCTAAGATGGATCCAGTGAAATACATATTCAAGAAGCCAGCTCTCACCGGAAGGGTCGCTCGTTGGCAAATGATTTTAACAGAGTATGATATTCAGTACACGTCACAGAAGGCCATCAAAGGTAGTATTCTGTCAGACTACCTTGCCGAGCAACCGATTGATGATTATGAGCCGACGAAGTTTGAATTCCCTGATGAAGACATCATGTTCCTCAAGATGAAAGACTGTGAAGAGCCAGTTGTTGAGGAGGGACCTGATCCAAACGAAAAGTGGACTTTGTTGTTTGATGGGGCTGTCAATGCTAGAGGTAGTGGAATTGGCGCTGTCATTACTACTCCGAAGGGTGCCCACATGCCTTTCACCGCTCGTTTGACTTTTGAGTGCACAAATAATGAAGCTGAGTACGAGGCCTGTATCTTGGGTATTGAGCAAGCCATTGATCTGAGAATCAAGACTCTGGACATCTTCGGAGATTCAGCTCTGGTGATCAATCAAGTGAATGGTGATTGGAATACTCTCCAGCCCACTCTGGTCCCCTACAGAGATTACACGAGAAGACTTTTGACTTTCTTCACAACGGTAAAATTGTATCATATACCTCGTGATGAGAACCAGATGGCAGACGCACTTGCTACTCTATCCTCCATGATCAAGGTAATTCGTTGGAACCATGCTCCCAGGATCGATGTGATACGCCTTGACAGGGCCGCGTATGTGTTTGCTGCTGAGCTGGTAGTCGATGACAAGCCTTGGTATCACGATATCAAGTGCTTTCTGAAGAATCAAGAGTACCCTGCAGGGGCATCCAACAATGACAGAAAGACTTTGAGAAGATTGGCAGGCAGTTTCTTCTTGAACAAAGACGATGTGCTGTATAAGAGGAACTTCGACATGGTTTTGCTCAGATGTGTGGACAGACACGAGGCGGACATGTTAATGCAGGAAGTTCATGAAGGTTCCTTCGGTACTCATGCCGGTGGACATGCAATGGCTAAGAAATTGTTGAGAGCGGGTTATTATTGGATGACCATGGAATCAGATTGTTTCAAGTATGCTCGGAAGTGTCATAAATGCCAGATTTATGCTGATAAGGTGCATGTACCGCCGAATCCTCTGAATGTGATGTCTTCGCCGTGGCCGTTTGCCATGTGGGGCATTGACATGATTGGAAAGATTGAGCCGACTGCTTCCAATGGGCATCACTTCATCCTTGTTGCCATCGACTATTTCACCAAGTGGGTCGAGGCAGCGTCGTTCGCGAATGTCACCAGACATGTGGTTGCCCGTTTCATCAAGAAAGAAATCATTTGTCGCTATGGGATTCCCGAAAGAATCATTACTGATAATGGTTCTAATCTCAACAACAAAATGATGAAGGAGTTGTGTCAGAACTTCAACATTCAGCATCACAATTCTTCCCCTTACCGCCCTAAGATGAACGGCGCTGTTGAGGCGGCAAATAAGAACATAAAGAAGATTGTGCAGAAGATGGTCGTCACGTACAGAGATTGGCATGAGATGCTACCTTTCGCCTTGCATGGGTACCGCACTTCAGTACGTACATCGATCGGGGCAACCCCTTACTCCCTTGTGTATGGTATGGAAGCAGTCCTACCTGTTGAAGTGGAGATTCCTTCCCTAAGAGTCTTGTTGGATGTCAAGCTAGACGAAGCTGAATGGATTCGGACAAGGTTCAATGAGTTGAGTCTTATCGAAGAGAAGCGAATGGCAGCCATTTGTCATGGGCAGTTGTATCAGAGTCGGATGAAGAGAGCCTTTGATCAGAAAGTGCGTCCTCGTTGTTTCCAAGTTGGAGATTTAGTTTTGAAAATGATCCTTCCTCCTCAGACAGATCACAGGGGCAAGTGGACTCCTAACTATGATGGACCGTATATTGTCACAAAGGTTTTTGATGGTGGGGCCTTAATGCTTGCAACTATGGATGGTGAAAACTTCACTTCCCCTGTGAACTCAGACGCAGTTAAAAAATACTTCGCATAAAATAGACCCGCTGGACAGTAAAAAGAATAGTCCAGGCAAAAAATGGGCGTCCCGGCGAACCTAGAAAATGAAAGGGTTCGGGCAAAAATTAGGGACAAAAATAAAATAAAAAGATTGTACACCCGGTAAGTTGAAAACCTGAAAAGGCAACTTAGGCAAAAATGGGTATCCCGGTGGATTGAAAACCCGAAAAGGGCGATCCAGGCAAAAGTTAGGGATTAAGCGAATGACTGCGTTCTGAGTAGTTCTGAATCTCATCTCGTGCCAATGACTGGAAATTTTTGAAGGATAGGAAACAGTTCAATCACTCTTTCAGAAAGCTGATCATCTGGAGGATCTTGAAGACGGGCAAGTCATAGCAGAATTGGAACCCAATAGAAATCCATTTCACATTGCCATTAGATTAATTTCTGTTTTTATCTTTTGTGCGATTACCTCTTTCCAGGGATTGCTTCCTGATGTAAATGCCTATTCAGAGGCCATTCAATCAATAAAATCATGTTATTCAGTATATCTCTATTTTCATTTTCATTTTACTGTTTTGTTTGCAAAAATGACGTCCGAATTTTTGATAAACATTGCATCATGACACATAAGGGCTTTACAGGTACATGCTTAATAAACATTTAAAATTGCTGTAAATTTTAAGTGCTTTGGATCGTCTATTTAGAACAGATACCCTCGGGGCATTCCATTAAAATCCCCTGCGGACGATCGTGAATATCTTCCCCAGTGAAGTCGCCAACAGACGAATCTGGTGTCTTATCCCTGCAGAGCTGATCAGAGTGTTGGATTCTTCAATCCCCAGCAGGTTCTCACCACTGTACTTCCCCAAGAGTTTGTTTCAGGACATACACTCCCCAGTAGAGTTGACAGTGCCAGACTATATATCCCCAGCGGAGTTGACAGTGCCAGACTGTATCTTCCCAGCAGAAGTGGCTGCTCCTTAGAGTTCGATGCCAGATCGATAATCCCAATGCCAGATCCATGGTTTCTTTCCTTGAAGCAGAACATCGGTACCGTATCAGTGTTTGCTCCCCCTGCTGAGTCATCTCTCGTAAACCGTGGTTTCCAGAATCATTGTAGCTTTCCTCAGCAGCAGGCTTCCAATGCCATTCTTTCCCCGATCAGAGTCTCGGTATGGCCAGAACACCGCATGGCTAGTCATCTCCCCACAGAGTTCATTGTGGTGTGTATCTCCAGAAGCCTGGCCAGAGCCCAGAGGATGGTAATCATTTCCCCAGCAGATCCCCTTGCCTCGGCTTGGCATTCTACCCAGCATTTCGCATCCCTGCATGTAGAATCATATTGCATTGCATCCTTCCAAATCGCGTAGCATTTCCATTTTCATGGAGCATTACGCCATTGAAAAATTCAAACATACGCATGTAAGCATAAAACATTCTCGGTATCCCAAGTGATAAGCTAGAAGTTGTTTCCAGTACTCAGACTGAAGATTGTTCATGACTTACCTTTGTTATCCCCAGCAAGTGTCATCGGCCCATGCGCCGCCTCTATTATCATTCCCTATTTCTGCCAATGCTGACAGGCATGAAGTTTTCCGGTATCCAGACCGAAGTGGCATTCAGGCCAGTTTTCCGGTATCCAGACCGAAGTGGCATTCAGGCCAATTTTCCGATATTCAGATCGAAGAAGTTTCCGACGTTCAGGTCGATGCAACTTGTGGCATTCAAGCGAGTGTTCCGATATTCAGATCGAAGTGGCATTCAGGCCGGTTTTCCCGATATTCAGATCGAAGTGGCATTCAGGCCAAGTCTTTCCGATGTTCAGATCGAAGAAGTTTCCGACGTTCAGGTCGATGCAACTTGTGGCATTCAGGCCAATTTTCCGATATTCAGATCGAAGTCATTTCCAGTATTCAGACTGATGAGCGGCATTCAGGCCATGGTTATTTCTGTGTGACCATTTATTTTGGTATCCAAGTTAACATTCTTTTTCGGTATTCAGACTGACTTTCACCGTACCAGACGGATTCTTCTTTCAAGACCACCTCTTTGCCGATTCTGACAGACATTGTTACTTCACTTCACTTCAGTGCAAATTTTTAGGCTTTTATTGTATTCAATCCCTTGATACCTCGAAAGCACGAAAGCCGCTGCTATCTTCTTTCTAGGTCTCCAGTTGATTGAATAGGGGCAGCTGTAATACCCCAAAATTTACCCTTCATTTTTCCTGGAAAAAAAAACGAAAAAAAAAAAAAATAATTAATTAATTAATTAATTAATTAAATAAATAAATAAAATAAATAAATAAAATATAACAAATTATTTTGGACTTGGGTCTCCCTCATTTGAGCCCATTACCCATGAAAATCAGTCTATAAATACTGAAGTTTCAGTAGAGGAAAACACACTTGGAGTTACACTGGGAGATTCACTTGAGAAAAAGGGAGAGAAGCAAAAATACTCTGAGGTTTCCTTGGAACAAAACCCCGAGGAAAAAGATAGTGAGAGAAGAACTAACAGAGTTCAGAGCAGCCTCCAAACCCTGAAGGGAACTCAACTTGTAAACCTCACGGGTGCAACTCAATTTCAACCCTTCATTTTTCCTGGAAAAAAAAAAAAAAAAAGAAAAAAAAAAAAAAAAAAAAATTAATTAATTAATTAATTAAATAAATAAATAAAATATAACAAATTATTTTGGACTTGGGTCTCCCTCATTTGAGCCCATTACCCATGAAAATCAGTCTATAAATACTAAAGTTTCAGTAGAGGAAAACACACTTGGAGTTACACTGGGAGATTCACTTGAGAAAAAGGGAGAGAAGCAAAAATACTCTAAGATTTCCTTGGAACAAAACCCCGAGGAAAAAGATAGTGAGAGAAGAACTAACAGAGTTCAGAGCAGCCTCCAAACCCTAAAGGGAACTCAACTTGTAAACCTCACGGGTGCAACTCAATTTCAATCAAGCTCTCCAATCAGGTTTGCCCTATATCCATCATCTTTATGCCTTTTATTTGAATGCTCTAAATGTATGAGGTATTATGGGTGAATTTGATACTTTTTTTGTGAGCCTTTTGTGAATTTTGATGGAATTATTCATGTGGTTACATTTTTGATTTAGGGGCAACTCTGGGTTACCCTATTTTGTTTATTCTAACATGTCTTGTGTTTCCATGGCATTGTTTTCTCTTGATTTCATCCTGCTGCTCTAACCCTTTGTCGAGTTTTGTGAGGGCTCACATGGCTTTCGCAGAGACACTCGCGTGGTTTCCCACTTTATTTGTGGGATACCCCCTGGAGTTTTATTCTGATTATTCGTGTTGACTGATTTCCTTTGACGGTCCAGCTGGAGACATTTCAGGGTTTCTTGCCCCTTTAACTGCTATAGCTTCGGATCTTTATCCGTGTGGTAATTTTTTCCCTTTCTCATACTTTATCGCTTTCTTAGCTGGAAGACCTCGATAGGAGGCAATGTTTGAGCCCCTTGGTGGCATTTTACTTTGAGATACATGTTTTGTGTTTTGTATTCGTATCCCCACATGTAGCGCGGTTCCTTCGTCAAGGACTGCCCTTTTTGCCCTCGAGCATCCCAAACCCTAAAACCCAAAGCAACACGTTTACTCCTTCTACTACAGGCGAGTAAGTCTCCAAAGGTCGAGCATCCGGTAGATTGCATAGTGACGTCGTTCGTCCAAAATCCAATCCATAACCCCGTAGTTAGCCGAACTACGTTTTGCTCTGATTCTCATTCCAGATGAGATACGTAGGCATAAGACACGATGTCTTACCGAGCACACATCCCCCAACCCATAGGTCAACCGAGCTACGAAGACTCTGATTCTCATATTCAGATGAGATACGTATGCAGTGGATGCGACATCCGCGCGAGTCATTTTCATTTAACCTTTTTTTTTTGGTAAACAGCACAAGATAAACCCACACCCTTTAGACAAGAACTACAAAAGTGGATCCCGTAGAGTACTACGGATGCGTAGGGGTGCTAATACCTTCCCTTCGCATAAACGACTCCCGAACCCAAGATTTGGTTGCGAGACCCCGTCTTGTTCTTTCCTTTTTCAGGTTTACTTCGAGCGTTTCCCTTCCCTCCCTTGGGATAAATAACGCACGGTGGCGACTCTTCTGTCATTCTCTTTCGCCGGTTGTTTTTTTCGCACACTGTATTTTTCAGGTTGTGACACACTCTATCCTCCATGATCAAGGTGACTCGGTGGAACCATGTTCCCAGGATTGATGTTATGCGCCTTGATATGGCCGCGTATGTGTTTGCTGCTGAACTGGTAGTTGATGACAAGCCCTGGTATCACGACATCAAGCGCTTTCTGAAGAATCAAGAGTACCCTGCAGGGGCATCCAACAATGATAGAAAGACTTTGAGAAGATTGGCAGACAGTTTCTTCTTGAACAAAGACGATGTTCTGTATAAGAGAAAATTCGACATGGTTTTGCTCAGATGCGTGGACAGACACGAAGCAGACATGTTAATGCAGGAAGTTCATGAAGGCTCCTTCGGTACTCATGTCGGCGGACATGCAATGGCTAAGAAATTGTTGAGAGCAGGTTATTACTGGATGACCATGGAATCTGATTGTTTCAAATATGCTCGGAAGTGTCATAAATGCCAGATTTATGCTGATAAGGTGCATGTGCCACCGAATCCTTTGAATGTGATGTCTTCGCCGTGGCCTTTCGCTATGTGGGGCATCGATATGATTGGAAAGATTGAGCCGACCACTTCCAATGGGCATCGCTTCATCCTTGTTGCCATCGACTATTTCACCAAGTGGGTCGAAGCAGCGTCATTTGCGAAGGTCACCAGACATGTGGTTTCCCGATTCATCAAGAAAGAAATCATTTGTCGCTATGGGATTCCCGAAAGAATCATTACTGATAATGGTTCTAATCTCAACAACAAAATGATGAAGGAGTTGTGCCAGAACTTCAACATTCAGCATCACAATTCTTCCCCTTACCGCCCTAAGATGAACGGTGCTGTTGAAGCGGCAAATAAGAACATAAAGAAGATTGTGCAGAAGATGATCGTTACGTACAGAGATTGGCATGAGATGCTACCCTTCGCCTTGCATGGGTACCGTACTTCAGTACGTACATCGATCGGGGCAACCCCTTACTCCCTTGTGTATGGTATGGAAGCAGTCCTACCTGTTGAAGTGGAGATTCCTTCTCTAAGGGTCCTGTTGGATGTCAAGTTAGACGAAGCTGAATGGATTCGGACAAGGTTCAATGAGTTGAGTCTTATCGAAGAGAAGCGAATGGCAGCCATTTGTCATGGGCAGTTGTATCAAAGTCAGATGAAGAGAGCCTTTGATCAGAAAGTGCATCCTCGATGCTTCCAGGTCGGAGATTTGGTGTTGAAAAGGATCCTTCCTCCTTAGACAGATCACAGGGGCAAGTGGACTCCTAACTATGATGGACCGTATATTGTCACCAAGGTTTTTGATGGTGGGGCCTTAATGCTGCAACGTTGGATGGTGAAAACTTCACTTCCCCAATGAACTCAGACGCAGTTAAAAAATACTTCGCATGAAATAGACCCGCTGGACAATAAAAAGAGTAGTCCAGGCAAAAATGGGCATCCCGGCGAACCAAGAAAATGAAAAAGGTTCGGGCAAAAATTAGGGATTAAAAGTGAAAAGATTGTACACCCGGTAAGTTGAAAACCTGAAAAGGCAACTTAGGCAAAAATGGGTATCCCGGTGGATTGAAAACCCGAAAAGGGCGATCCAGGCAAAAGTTAGGGATTAAGCGAATGACTGCGTTCTGAGTAGTTCTGAATCTCATCTCGTGTCAATGACTGGAAACTTTTGAAGGATAGGAAACAGTCCAATCATTCTTTCAGAAAGCTGGTCATCTGGAGGATCTTGAAGACGAGCAAGTCATAGCAGAATTGGAACCCAATAGAAATCCATTTCACATTGCCATTAGATTAATGTCTATTTTTATCTGTTGTGCGATTACCTCTTTCCAGGGATTGCTTCCTGATGTAAATGCCTATTCAGAGACCGTTCAATCAATAAAATCATGTTATTCAGTATATCTCTGTTTTCATTTTCATTTTTCTGTTTTGTTTGCAAAAATGACGTCCGAATTTTTTATAAACATTGCATCATGACACATAAGAGCTTTACAGGTAAATGCTTAATAAACATTTAAAATTGCTGTAAATTTTAAGTGCTTTGGATCGTCTATTCAGAACAGGTACCCTCGGGGCATTTCCTTAAAATCCCCTGCAGATGATCGTGAATATTTTCCACCAACAGACGAATTCGGTATCTTATCCCTGCAGAGCTGATCAGAGCGTTGGATTCTTCAATTCCCAGCAGGTTCTCACCACTGTACCTCCCCCCCAAGCGGTGGTTTCAGATTATACACTCCCCAGTGGAGTTGACAGTGTCAGACTATATACCCCCAGCGGAGTTGACAGTGCCAGACTGTATCTTCCCAGCAGAAGCGGCTACTCCTCAAAGTTCGAGGCCAGATCGATAATCCCAATGCCAGATCCATGGTTTCTTTCCTTGAAGCAGAACCTCGGTACCGTATCGGTGTTTGCTTCCCCTACTGAGTCATCTCTCGCAGATTGTGGTTGCCAGAACCACTATCGCTTTCCCCAACAGCAGGTTTTCAGTGCCGTTCTCTCCCCAGTCAGAATCTCGGTATTTCGTCATTGCTAGAACACCGTGTGGCGGGTCATTTCCCCACAGAATTCTTTGTGTTGTGCATCTCCAGCAGCCTTGCCAGGGTCCAGAAGATGGTGATCATTTCCCCAGCAGATCCCCTTGCCTCAGCTTGGCATTCTACCCAGCATTTCGCATCCCTGCATGTAGAATCATATTGCATTGCATCCTCACCAAATCGCGTAGCATTTCCATTTTCATGGAGCATTACGCCATTGAAAAATTCAAACATACGCATGTAAGCATAAAACATTCTCGGTATCCCAAGTGATAAGCCAGAAGTTGTTTCCAGTACTCAGGCTGAAGATTGTTCATGACTTACCTTTGTTATCCCCAGCAAGTGTCATTGGCCCATGCGCCGCCTCTATTATCGTTCCCTATTTCTGCCGATGCTGACAGGCATGAAGTTTCCGGTATTCAGACCGAAGTGGCGTTCAGGCCAACTTTCCGATGTTCAGATCGAAGAAGTTTCCGACGTTCAGGTCGATGCAACTTGTGGCATCCAGGCCAATTTTCCGATGTTCAGATCGAAGAAGTTTCCGACATTCAAGTCGATGCAACTTGTGGCGTTCAGGCCAGTTTTCCGATGTTCAGATCGAAGAAGTTTCCGACGTTCAGGTCGATGCAACTTGTGGTTCAGGCCAGTTTTCCGATGTTCAGATCGAAGAAGTTTCCGACGTTCAGGTCGATGCAACTTGTGGCATTCAGGCCAATTTTCCGATATTCAGATCGAAGAAGTTTCTGACGTTCAGGTCGACGCAACTTGTGGCATTCAGGCCAGCCTTTCGGTGTTCAGACCGATATTAATAATCTCATATCTCCCGATGTTCAGATCGAAGTCATTTCCAGTATTCAGACTGATGAGCGACATTCAGGCCATGGTTATTTCTGTGTTACCATTTATTTTGGTATCCAGGTTAATATTCTTTTTCGGTATTCAGACTGATGAGCGGCATTCAGGCCATGGTTATTTTTGTGTTACCATTTATTTTGGTATCCAGGTTAACATTCTTTTTCGGTATTCAGACTGACTCTCACCGTACCAGACAGATTCTTCTTTCAAGACCACCTCTTTGCCGATTCTGGTAGGCATTGTTACTTCACTTAACTTCAGTGCAAATTTCGGGCTTTTATTGTATTCAATCCCTTGATACCTCGAAAGCACGAAAGTCGCTACTATCTTCTTTCCAGGTCTCCAGTTGATTGAATAGGGGCAGCTGTAATACCCCAAAATTTACCCTTCATTTTTCCTGGAAGCATACGCTTTACACCTCATGCATGCATTCATTTTTAGGTCATTTAGCATTTGCATTTCATCATGGCAATCAGAATATTTTTTCAAAAAAAAAAAACGGAAAACGAAAAAAAAAAACGAAAAAAAATTAAATAAATAATAAAATAAATAAAATAAAAAATCTCAAACTTGGACCTCTCTCAAAAGCCCACTAAGCTACCAATATTAATCTATAAATACCAAGGCTTCATTTGAGAAAAGAGGAGGGAGAAGAGACAGAAAAAGGAAAAGAAGCAAAACACTCTGAGGTTTCCTTGGAACAAAACCCTGGGGAAAAAGATAGTGAGAGAAGAGCTAACAGAGTTCAGAGCAGCCTCCAAACCCTGAAGGGAACTCAACTGCACAGAATCACCTCTGCCTCACATAAACCCCAACTCAATTTCAATCAAGCTCTCCAATCAGCTGGGAAGGATCCCTGGGTTTCCCATTCCTCTAATTGATGTTACTTCGGATCTTTATCCACGTGGTACTTTTACATTTTTTCCCGCATTTTACTGCTTTCCTAGCTGGAAGACCTCGATAGGAGGCAATGTTTTTGTGTGTTTATTTTTTTTTACAGGTTCCTTCGTCCAGGACTCCTTTTGCATGAGCATCCCAAACCCTAACCCTTCATTGATTTTTCTTCTCCTAAACACACGTTTACTCCTTCTACTACAGGCGAGTAAGTCTCCAAAGGTCGAGCATCCGGTAGATTGCGTAGTAACGTCGTTCGTCCAAAACCCAATCCATAACCCCGTAGTTAGCCGAACTACGGCTTTCTCTGATTCTCATTCCAGATGAGATATGTAGGCATAAGACGCGATGTCTTAGCGAGCACACATCCCCCCAACCCATAGGTCAGCCGAGCTACGAAGACTCTGATTCTCATATTCATATGAGATACGTATGCAGGGGATGCGACATCCGCGCGAGTCATTTTCGTTTATCCCCATTTTTAGTAAACAGCACAAGATAAACTCACACCCTTTAGACAAGAACTACAAAAGTGGATCCCGTAGAGTACTACGGATGCGTAGGGGTGCTAATACCTTCCCTTCGCATAACCGACTCCCGAACCCAAGATTTGGTTGCGAGACCTTATCTTTTCCTTTCCTCTTTTCAGGTTTACTTAGAGCGTTTCCTTTCCCTCCTTTGGGATAAATAACGCACGGTGGCGACTCTTCTGTCATTTTCTTTCGCCGGTTGTTTTTTCGCACACTGTATTTTTCAGGTTGCGACAGGTATAGGTCTTCTCCTCATCTGTTTTAGGTAAAACAGTGTTTCTCGTCGATTAATACAAGATAACTTTCGCTAAAATCGACCAACAAACAAATGTTTTTTTACCCAGAACTAAGTAAGCCTTGAGTTCTCGATTGAGATACGTAGAAGCAGGATTGCAAAATTTTGTCGGGCCCATTAATTAAAAACCTAGGTTTAGTCCCCTTCGTTTCCAAATCCAAAAACATCTTCTCTTTTCTTTTGATCCTATTATTATTCCACTCATAATAACTTGAGAAGCCTAACATTTCAAGCTAACACTAATGCGCACAATTAACCTAATGGTTCCCGTTGAGTACAAAGGACGTGAGGGGTGCTAATACCTTCCCCTTGTGTAACCGACTCCCGAACGTTGATTTGGTTGCGACGACCATAATCATTGTCGTTCTTTCTTGGGTTTTATCAATATTTCCCCTTTCCTTTTTAGGGATAAATAAAGTCTGGTGGCGTTGTTTAGTCTATTATACAAGCGTGTGATTGCGCTTCGCTAGGTCGTGTTTTCATTTTTTCGAGGTGCGAAAAATGGCGACTCTGTTGGGGAGAACCTGATTTCACTAAGTGAGTCAAGCCTAGTTAGGTCGTTTGTGTGCCATTGTTTGTTTACTTGTGTGGCTTTTCTTTATTTCTTTTGCTATCTTTATTATCATATTGATATAATATGTTGTATTGGTTCCATTATGCTTTGGTACTTGGATACTCTGATTACAAACCTTGTGGGAAAGACTTTTTACCCGAGTCTCGAGTAAAAACATAAGATAGGACAAGGTTGAGTAGTGCAGGTCCGCGAGATGAATTTCTCGTTGGGTCAGTACGAGAACCTTACTTAGAGTAGATCCTTGGGAGGATGTTATCGCCCGACAAGTAAGTTGTCGTAAGCTTCAATATTTTCATTAGGATCCATGACTTTAAGGACCTTTTGTAGAACCTTAATCCTTTGGAGAACTAGGAAAGATGGTTGCGTAGTATGGATCCGCGAGATGAATTTCTCGTTGGATCGATGCGAGAACCTCACTTAGAGTAGATTATTTGGATAGAGTTGATGCCCGACAAGTAAGTTGCCACAAGCAGCAAACAGTCTAATGAATCCATGACTCTAGGAACTTTTTTGAACCCCTAGACCATACCTGGTGAGAACCCTATTCCATATAAAGCAATCAGATTTATCCATACCTCGAGCCTATGAACTTATATAAAAAATGCATCACATTCATCCATATACATTGCATCAACATCATAAAAAGCAAACTCTTAGTTGTCTCTTATTCGTTTCAGGAGTTGAGAACTTGAAAATGACAACTCCAAGAAGAAACACTTTCTCACTTAAGTACAAGGAACCTAAGCCTGATAGTTTAAAAGGATTGATCTCTGATTTGAATCTCAATAAGCGTGATGACTTTGGAAAAGACTATGGGAAAATTTTGAGCCTTCTGACTAAGAAAGTTGACTATGGGATTATCAGCTATTTGGCACAATATTATGATTCGCCTCTATGTTGTTTCACATTTGCTGATTTTCAACTAGCTCCTACTTTGGAAGAAGTTGAGAGAATTGTGGGTCTAAAGTTGAAAGATTTCAATCCATTTTCAAAGCTTGAAGAGGAATTGGGCCCAAAGAAGATAACATTATCCCTAAGTATCAATGTCCCAACTGTTCTATCCGATTGGGTCGAGAAGGGGGTTTCAAAGGTTTTGCCAAGAGGTTCTTGGAAGAATTAGCTCTGAAGTTTCAAAAAGAAGGAAATTGGAAGGAATTATATGATGTGTTGGCTCTGTTGATCCATGGGATTGTGCTCTTCCCAAACATTGAAAAGTTTACGGATCATGTAGCCATAAAAGTCTTTCTCTCCGACAATCATGTACCATTTCTCTTAGCTGACATTTACCATGCTCTTCATGCTTAACATGAAAAGAGGGGTGGAACTTTGTTATGCTGTTCTCCTTTGCTTTATACTTGGCTCATGCAACATATGCCCGAAAAAGGCCCTTTTGTGGCGAAAGAGATTAAATATCCTCAAAGACTAGCTTCTCTCACTGCAAGTTCCATCAAGTGGTATGTCAGAGAATGGGAAACCCCATACATCATTGTCAACTATGGGGAATTTCCTAATGTGTTGTTGTTAGGAACTAAGGGTTGTATCAATTATAACCCTATGTTATCTCGAATGCAACACGACTACTCCATGAATGGTCTTTCTGAAGCAAAAGACTTGCAACCATTTGTGCTCTTTGACATCCAAGCAAGTAATCCTGATGTAAGAACAATCCGTAAGGCTTGGTTGAAGATTGTTAGAAAGGGTAAAGAGTTCGAAAAAAGGAACACTCTTGTCAAAGAACCTTACACTCAATGGGTGAAGGAGAAAGTTGAAGTAATCCATTTTCCATTTATCTTTGATGCTTCAGCTTTCCCTAAGGTTCCTGGGCCAAAACCTATATTTCTCGAGTACATGGAGAAACTCAATGCTAAGGTTAAAGAGCTTGAATTGGAGAATATTGAGTTACAGATTCAGATGAACCGAGTTGTCATGGAAAATCAAAATTTGAAGGATGAACGTAAGGGGAAAGCCTAGGAGCTCGAGGATAGTAACAAGAGAGCCATGTTATTGGAAGACCATAAGGATGATCTTAGTCATATCCTTACAGGTTCCACATCAGTGATCCAAACCAGAAAGGAAGATCTCAAGAAAGCTGAATATAGAATCTATGAGTTAGGAAGGATGTTGGATAGGTCTCTTATGGAAAATAAGGAAATTAAGCTCAACTTTGAAGCACAGATCCGTGAATTGAAGGACACTCTCAAGAAGTGCAAAGATAAGTTGTCTCACGAGATACTCCAGAAAGAAGAAGCTGAAAGAAACTATCACCGCCTCAAGCACCAGTTAGAAGAAGCTAAAAGAAGGTTTACAGTTTTGGAGAGCTAAGAAGGTGATGCAGCCTACTTGCTCCTAAAGAATGATTGTGTGCATTGGAGGAGGCTGTATAGAGAGGCTAGAGCGGCCCTAGATGAAGATCAGCGCGTCATCAAGAAACTCCAAGACCTTTATCTTGAATGCAATGGCAAGTTCCGCAACTTGGCTAGATTTGATAACTTTAACAGGTTGGAACTACCAGAAAAACTCCAAAAAGTTGATTGGTGTATGTGTCTAGAAAACACACCTCCCCAAGTTTTTAATTTTGTCAAGTTTTGCAAGAAAATGGTGAAGGAGCTCGCCACAGATCTTGCTACGATCAAAAGGGATGAGATGGAGCTTAAGTTTACTTGTACTTGAATTTGAGTTGCTTGTATTTGAATCTTTTGTATTTGAATTTGAATCATTTGTACTTTAAGTTAAAACACTTTATATTCGAATTTGAATTTAAATTAATGGAAGTTGTCATTTTGGGTCTCAACTATTATGCTTTTTATTCAAGATATTGCAAGCAATATGTTCTAACATTGCTGGAATAAATAACCAATATAACTAAGAGTTTTGCACAAAATGCATCCATCAATGCACCCATACATGCATCCATGTAATTCTTCAAACAAAAACTCATTTTGTGTCTTCTTCCAGTTCCACACTGAGTCCCTAACACCACTACAACACTAGAGCCAGCGCTCATCAAAGAATGGCAGATCAAGAGCAAGAATCGGAGAGAGTAAGCTCAGAACTTGAGGATTTACAAGGAAACATGGGTTAAGTCATGGAGATACTACAAGTCATTAAGGATAAGTGGTACACCCAAATGATGGCCATCTCAGAAATCATTGGTCCTACGATTGAACCCCAACCTGCAAGGACAATGCCTACTACTTGGCCTATCTTCAGTTTACCTCCCGCATTCACACCTCTAGTTAAAGGCGCCCCTGGCGTTATACAATCCACTCAATGGAAATTTCCTCTACCAATTATCAATGAAGCTCATCTAGTGGTACACACATTTGCATCACCCATTTTCCATGCACAGGTGCAACCTTATTTTGAAGATCAATGTAGCGGTGTATTCGTCACTTTATGATTTATTGACTAAATCAAAAGCAAAGCATACAAAGATAGAGTCGCCACCGCACTTTTATTTATCCAAAGGAATGGCTAAAAAGCGAACAAAAGCCTAAGAAGTTTTACACATAGAAAACTAATGAAAGGTCAGAGATCTGGGTAAGGGGGTAATTATGCAAAGGGAAGGTGTTAGGCACCCAATGCATCCTAGGTACTCCTAGGGAACCTCTTTTCACAACTTGTTGTATCATTATTTGTTTATGAAATATTTTTGTGCAAACATTGATTGTAGAGATGAGAGAAGAATATACAATTTTTATTATTTTTGTGTTTGGATGGATAACCATTGCCTACGTACCTTTACAGGATCAAAACCTCGTAGTTCGGCTAAAAGATTTCCAAAAAGTAAATGGATTGATTTTAAACAAAATCCCTAAGGTCTTTCATTATCCACGGGAGAAAACTCAACCTATACAACCACAAGTCCACCATGTGAGAACAACTTCAACTTGCTAGTGAGGGACCATGCCCTATAATAAGCAAGGAAGTCTTACAATTCAATCACTAAGGACAAAAGGTGAGATTCACATCAACCACTAAGATAATTGAGATCTATGGCTAATGTATGAAAACTTATCAAGAATGGACAAAGCCACAAAAAACAATTGATTGAGTGGAATTAGTCAATTAGAATTATTCACAAAAAGAAGTCAAAGTTGACATTAGATTCAATTCAGAAGAAGTATTGTGAAAATGAAGTTTGAAAATCAAAGGCTTAAGGCCTAGGTTTCTAATTTTGAAAACAAATGAGAATGTTTGCACAAAGTTTTTGGTTTAGGTTAACACGCAAATGGAGGTTGTAAATAAATAAAAGGTGGGGATGAGGAGTAAAACTTCTTAAGAGTTCACCTCTTGAGATCATATGTAGATGATCCAAGTGATTCCTTTGGACTAGGCAACAAGCAAATAACAGATAAACAACATAAATGGAAACCAGATGCCAATCAATGGACTTATACTAGACTCACAAAACAAAGATGGATACCAGATGACAATCAATGGACTTACACTAGTCTCACAAAACAAAGATGGATACTGGATGCCAATCAATGGACTTACACTAGTCTCACAAAACAAAGAAAACATGGATACCAGATGCCAATCTATGGACTTATACTAGTCTCACAAAACAAAGAAAACATGGATACCAGATGCCAATCTATGGACTTATACTAGTCTCACAAAACAAGGAAAACAAATGCAATAAGCAAGAGGAAACAAGTTGCCAATAAATGGTCTTACACTCGACTCCAAGGAAATGGGATGCCAATCAATGGTCTTAGTCCCAACTCCTACCAGATCATAGGAAACAACTGCCAATAAATGGGCTTACAATTGACTCCTCAATGGACAAAGCAACATGTCACAAAGTATGAACAATGATCATGAAATGATATACAATTAATGCTCAAAGATGAAAACAATGCACAAAGGCACACACAAACAATTATGCACATAAGGGCAAACAAGCAAACAATCATTCAATTAGCACACACTATACACAATCAATAGACTCAAGCAAGGTTAGGCTTTAGAAATAGGCCAACTAGAATGGGGTGTTTTGAGCTCTTAACCCTAACATTGAGAGTTTGGGTGAAGCAGATGAAATGGAGATGAGGGTTATGCCTCATAGCTCTTATCCCTGGCCTGGGAGAGCTTTAAACAATAGAAAGTGTGGGAGTTCATAATGTAGGAACTCTTCTCCACAAATGACTGACTCTATGGACAAGATTTTGGGTTTTTTATTCAAAGTGCATCAACACATGGTGTGAGCAAGATGAATGACACAACTGAATAGCAGGGGATGGATTACACATCCCTTTTATCTGCCAATTGCCTCTTAAGAGGACTTAACCTGCTTGGCACAAAGATAAACAAACAAAGACATGGCCTCTTAAGGAGGGCTTCAGACAGGTGGCTGCCAATAACAGTAGGTCTTCCAGACTACATGAAGATTATGGATTATACCTAAGTGGTATGCCAACCACAAGCAAAAGCAAAGCAAATTTCAAATGAGCTTAAAGCAACTTAGGTACCTGTGGAAACAACTAAACAAATTAGTACAATACTCAGACAAACAGACAACGGTCAATAACAAACAGACAATCCCAATGTACAACACATAAGCCATAAGGCAAACTCAAGTGAGCTATCATCAACCTACAAAACAGCAAATGTTAGCAATCAAAATCAAATATCAACATTCAAATGATGAAGCAACATTAACCATGGAATTTGGATGCTTGAACCTGAAATTCAAAGCTCACATGTAAGTCCAAACCACTAGGTCAAAGCCTAGGGTCAAAGGTGAAGAAAAAATTCAAAACAGGAGCTGAAATTTAACACAATGCAACTTCAAACACATATTAACATGTCCTAAAAAGGATCACATCAAAATCATCAAGCAAAGGCATTTCATGTGCAAGGTAAGTCAAAGACAATTTCAAAGCTCACATATGATCATCATGAATGAAAATTCCAAATCAAAACAGAAATGATTCAAATAATTCTGGAAAAAATCATGAGCATTCAACACATCCAATCCAATCATCATACAAAAAATCAGAAGCATCAAAGATCAATTGGCATGGAAATTAAATTGCACAAGTTAAATAACCAAATGTGTGACACAAATTGTCACACCATGCAAATATGTGCATAAAACAGAAATGGTAAATGAGAAAAATACCAAACCAAGCCTAAAACATCCATCAATATGTCAAGAATCATCATGTAAAATTTCATGTCAATTGGATTAAAATCAAGCATTTCATGATAAGATGAGTGGAGCAAGGTCACAAATGTATACATGATCACAAAGTCTAGCACAATCCAAAATCCAGCCATGCACAACTTATGCAGTTAACATCAGACAAACAGAGGATCATGCTACAAAAAATTTGGAATTATTTGAGGCATTTTTCAATTTGTTATGCATTTTTGAAGTTGGAAGAAAAAATAAAAATCAAATGAAGCACATAGCATGTAATTTGGAGGGAAATGCATATATGATGAAGCAATTTGAAAAAAGAGGTGGCGCCAGGAATCGAACTATGTTGCATTTCAAATGAAGCGCGCGCCAAGATGAAACGACGCCGTTTCACAAAAACCCTAGCTAAAACCAGAGCAGACGCAAGACCGTCACAAAACTGACGCTAACCTGGAAGACTTCATCTTCTTCACGAAGATGAAGATGAACAGTGAA
This sequence comes from Lathyrus oleraceus, assembly GCF_024323335.1. Classification (NCBI taxonomy): domain Eukaryota; kingdom Viridiplantae; phylum Streptophyta; class Magnoliopsida; order Fabales; family Fabaceae; genus Lathyrus; species Lathyrus oleraceus. The sequence continues at coordinate 534,795,264 of NC_066585.1, read as the reverse complement.
GAACTTCATACCAGTTTCCAGAATTTTTCCAGAAATCATAAAATCATACATCATTTGAATCCTCATGCGATGGAGGTCACAAATCAAGCATTAATTCATCCTAATTCAACATGATTCATACAAATCGAAGCAAAAACAAATTCACATTCAAGATTTCAATCACACATATCTCTCTCAATAATGCATCAAATCACACGAAATTTCCATCAGAATCATCAGCAACATGAGATCTACAAGAATATATGCATGGATTTGAGAATTAAGAGATTCGAAAACTGAACCTCTTGAAGAGCAGTTCCTTGCAGTGCACGATTCCAGGCCTTGAATGATCCAAATCCAGTCCAGAATGCTTGTGATGATGTTTGATGAAGAAAAGGAAGCTTGAAAACGTGTAGATCTAGCTCAAAACAGAATTTCCATCTCCACCTTCATGAGCTTGCTACACTTGATTCTTGCACGAAATTCAAATCCAAAGCTTGATCTGCATTCAACCAATGCCAGAGAACAAGAATATGGAAAGAAGTAGCAATGTTATTTGGAAAAAATTTGAATTATGAATGAGAGAAAATTTTGGAGGGAGAGAGAATTTGGATCTTGAAATGGTGAAAAATGATTAACCTCTCCCAAATTCTGTTAGATTAGAGTATTTATATGCTCTCTTAATCACCTTGCTAATCCACACTTAACTTGGTTAATTAAAATAAGGTGTTTTGCAAAATTTCAAAAATGCATGGTGCATGGACTAATCCCACGTGAACAGTACCATTTCCTTTATTAATTACACTTAAAATCATTTTTTAAACCCAATGGCAATGGTAGAAAGTTCCCATGATGCACCATTTTTGAATTTTGCAATTTCCCTCCAAAAAAAGCATGGAATAGCAAATGATCAAGTGATAACATTTTATGCAATGTGATTATTGTTTTGAAAAGCTCATGTCATGAGAAGCAAAATGCAAAAAGAACCACAAATTTGGAGTTATGAATCAAAAGTTATGGCCATTTGAAGTTCCATGCACACTTGGCAATTATTGGACCATATCTCCTCAACCATTCATCAGATGCTCATGATCTTGGACTTTTCGGAAATGGGAGAGAAAGATCTACAACTTTCATGTTCAACACAATTTCATTTGAAGCTTTTTTGATGATGTAAAATTGAGTTGAAGTTGAACCAAAACCCTTCCATTTTTGGAAACTTGAAATTATAGGTCACTTTCCTTTTTTAGAAACTTTTGACTTGACCTTAATTTCTTCAATGTGAGTGTTTGAAATGTCAAATGAGACTTGTTTGAACATGAATGAAGTATTTATAATCACTTACCACCTCCAAATCCACAATTGACTTTGCAGTTGACTTTCTAGGTCTTCAGATGACTTGAAAATGTTCTGATGAAATTTAAGCCTCTACCACTTGGGATTTTGCTCCAAAATGACATCATAATTCATATGAACTCTTGTAAATGATCATGGGGTCCAAATCTCAAGAATAACCACCATCTATTGCTCAATGAATGCCTTTGATGTGCTTGACCTGTTGACTGCTTAAGCTGCAAGTAACAAAGGTAAATGACATATTTTTGTACATTTTTTATTAGTGATTAGAAGAAAAGCAATGATATACAAATGCAAACAATGCTTGGTGATCAAGAACCACTCTCAAGAAAGGATCCCACCCACAGAGAAGGAAGCAAGGTGTCCAATGATCCTTGAGGCAATGCAATGTTATGATATGATGCCATGAGGGATCTTAGGAACAAAATTGGGGTCTTACAATCAACACCATGCTCTGGATTTTTCTGACGAAGATGATGAAAGGCATGAAGACATAAGAGGAATGAAAGAGAATTTCCAGATTCTTGAGAAAAGGTTAAGGGCTATGGAAGGTGATCAAGTCTTTGGTGTTGCTGCTAGGAAGATGTGCCTAGTGTTTGGTCTTGTGATCCCTGCGAAATTCAAGACCCCAAATTTCAATAAGTACGAGGGCCACTCATGCCCTAAAAGTTGCCTCATTATGTACTATTAGAATATGGCTGTGCATGTTGAGGACGATAAACTTATGATACATTTCTTCCAAGACAGCTTGAGGGATGCTCCCTCTAAGTGGTACTTAAGCCTTGATCAAAGTAGAATTTGTTGTTTCCAAGACTTATTTGATGCTTTCACCTAACATTATAAGTATAACATGGATATGGCCCCGGATAGAAGGCAATTGCTCAGCATGTCCTAGAAAGATAACGAGTCTTTCAAAGAATATGCACAACGATGGAGGGAAGTGACCTCACAAGTCGAACAACTCCTTATTGAGAATGAGTTAGCATATTGGTTCATGGATACAGTAAAACCTATGTTCTATGAAAGGATGGTGAGTAGTGTATCGTCCAGTTTCTCTGACTTGGTTGTCGTGGGCATAAAAGTCGAGCTTTGATTAAAGAATGGAAAAATGATAACCACCAGTGACACATCCAATAACAATGTCAAAAGGTTTGCCGGAGGTTTTCAAAGAAAGAAAGAGGGTGAAACAAATGTAGTGTCAACCAGTCAAAGAAGAAGTCACTCGTGGAGAAAGAAACAACAACAAATTGCTTAACAATAACCAACTTATCCAGTGTAGTATATCCAACAATCGTATGTGGCAACAGTCACACCGGCTTTCAACCAACCACAAGCTCACATCTATCAACTTGTTCAACAAGCACCAGTATACCAATGAGGACCTATGACACCCGTTTATCAACAACCAATGCTAAAAGCCCATCGTAAACCCTCCTAATCAGAATAGGGTACAAAGAGGTAGACCTCATTTCGCTCTAATCCCTATGACGTACACTGAGTTATACCCATCATTGCTGCAGAAAGGATGGGTGACTCCCAGACCTTTGGGTCCTCCACTAAATCCTTTTCCTCCATGGTACAATCAAGATGCCCATTGTCCTTTCCATAAGGGCATCCCTGGGTATGATTTGGAAATATGTTATGCTTTGAACCATATTGTGCGAGAGTTGGTTGAGAAGAAGATCCTTTCATTCCGAGATGTTGGACCCAACGTAAAGAGTAACCCTCTTTCGGTGCATGGTGTTGTTAATGTCATTGAAGATGTATCTGACGTTTGTATAATAAAAAATGTTGAAGATGTTAAAACTCTGTTGCTAGCACTCCATGCAAGATTGGTGAGAGTTAGTTTGATTGATACATGTCACGATAACTTTGAAGAATGTGTCGTTATCCAAGCGGGTGTAAATTGGTACGAGCCTATATTCAAAACATGATGGACCAATGTGTTTTACAAGTTTGTGGTCCTGCAACAAACGAGGAAATTTCAGTAATTGAACCCTTTTTCAATCTACCAGAGCCTGTTGAGATAACTTATCAAAGAAGAGATATTATTCATCTATCACTCGTGGTAGTCTGTATGCCTACCCCCATTTCCCTTCGAAAGCACCAAGGTCGTGCCTTGAAAATATGACATAATTGTGGTAGATAAAGGACCCAAAGATGTTGAATGTGAGAAGAGCTTGGAGGATGTTGATGTCAATATCACGAACATCGCAGGGACGAGCAGAATGACCTGCAGTGGTCAGATTTATACCCCTGATTTCAATATAATCCCTCAAGGACCGATAAAGGAAGCTACAACTACAGTTCCTGCCCCAGAATCTGAAGGGGTACAATCAGCGGTGCAATCCGGTGAAGTAGTTGAATTTCTGAAAATGATAAAGAAAAGCAACTACAAGATAGTCGATCAGCTACACCAAACATTATCAAAAATATCTATCTTATCCTTGCTTATGAACTCCCAAGCTCATAGGGAGGCTTTACTGAAAGTGCTTGCTCAAGCTCATGCTACTCAGGATATAACGGTTGGCCAATTCGATAGGGTGGTAGCCAATATCACAGCTTGCAACATTTTAAGTTTCATCAATGAGGAGCTGCCCAAGGAAGGACAAAATCACAATCGTGCCTTGCATGTATCCATAAAGTGCCAAGAAGATGCTTTGTCCAGGATCTTAGTTGACACTGGATCGTCCCTCAATGTTCTACCAAAAAGGGCGCTTGCTAAATTATCTTACCAAGGGTCGAAGATGAAACCCAATGCGCTTGTGGTAAAAGCATTCGACGGTTCCCGGAGGACAGTAGTTAGGGGAGGTAGAGCTACCAATCCAAATCAGACCGCATGTATTCCCTGTCAATTTCCAAGTCATGGACATCAGTACCGCTTATAGTTGCCTTTTGGGACGTCCGTGGATACATGCTGTTGGGGCAGCGACTTCTACTTTGCATCAGAAAATGAAGTTTATCTTCAACAACATGATCGTCATTATCTCATGTGAAGAATATTTCATCATTAGTCAACTCTCCTCTTTCCGTTATATCGAGGCTGATGAAGATACCTTGGAGACTTCTTTCCGAGCACTTGAAATAGCCAATGCCACACTTACGGAAGTAAAGGATCCCGTTGAAAAAGCCAGTTTGTCGTTCGCCTCTTTGAAAAGCGCAAAGTCAACAGTTGAAAGTGGAGGCCCTATAGGTTGGGGGCAAATCATCAATGTCAGCAATAAAAATGATTGTTTCGGTTTGGGGTACAAGCCTTCTGCTAAGGAAGAAGCCCTGGTCCCTGCAAAGAACCGCATGCGGAGCATTCAAGAAGTCTTCCTAAGCCCAGGTTTTACCCATGGGGATCAAGTTGGTGCAACTGAAGATGACACTGAAGTTGGGGAAGTATCAAATTTGATATACCGTTGTGAAGCATCCTTAGCAAATTGGGAGGCAATTTTTTCAGAAGTTTTCCCCGTGTCAAAGTAATTGTGTTTTCTTTTGTTTTTCACAATCCTTAGCTCTGCCCAAGGCTAACGGATCATTTGTAGGGCCACTTTAAATTTCAAAATCATTATGACAAATAAAGAGCATTTTGTTCAAATTCTTATCGTTCATTTATTTGTTTTTCCTTCCTTAAAATGGAAATCCTTTCAAAAACTACAAAAATATTTTTCCTTTATTTTTCATTTTATTTCCACTTTTCTAAAATGCCATCATTTAAAAAACATGCAGAATAATCAATAAACTAGTTGAATTTGGTGACCCTACTACTTCCTATAACTTTGAATTCCCCATCTACCAAGCGGAAGAGGATAATGAGGAACATTGTGACTTCCCCGAAGAAATGGAAAGGCTACTCGAGCACGAGTCCAAGGCCCTTCAGCCGTATCAAGAATCGGTGGAGACAATCAACCTTGGCACCGAAGAAGAGAAGAAAGATGTCAAAGTTGTGACTACATTTGGGGAAAGCATCAAAGGAAGATTGATCAAGTTGTTACAAGAATGTGTAGATGTATTTGCATGGTCATATCAGGATATTCTCGGTTTAGATACTAATATTGTTGTCCACAAGCTGCCACTACATCCAGATTGCCCGCCGGTGAAGCAGAAGCTCCAAAGAGCAAGACGAGACATGGCCCTAAATATTTGTGACTAGGTGAAACACCAATTTGATGCCGATTTTCTAGAAGTTGAAAAGTACCCTCAATGGGTAGATAATATTGTGCCATTACCCAAAAAGGATGGCAAGGTTAGGATGTGTGTTGATTACAGGGATCTAAACAAAGCTAGTCCAAAGGACGATTTCCCCTACCACATATTGACACTCTGGTAGAAAACACTGCTAAGTTCGCAGTCTTCTCCTTCATGGATGGATTCTCGGGTTATAATCAAATTAAGATGGATCCAGAAGATATGGAAAAATCACATTCATCACCCCTTGGGGCACATTTTGCTATAAGGTAATGCCATTCATTCTCAAAAATGTCGGGGCAACTTACCAAAGAGCAATGGTCACTCTTTTCCATGATATGATGCATAAGGAAATTGAGGTTTATGTCGATGATATGATCGTAAAATACCAAAGTGAAGAGGATCATATAGATCACTTGTAGAAGCTATTTAAACGTCTCTGAAAATTCTGACTACGGTTGAATCCTGCTAAATGCACCTTCGGTGTCCGATCTGGAAAGTTGCTTGGTTTCATTGTTAGTCAATGAGGAATTGAGGTAGATCCAGATAAGGTTAAAGCAATACAAGAAATGCTTGCTCCACGTACAGAGAAATATGTCAGAGGATTCCTTGGACGTTTGGACTATATCTCTAGGTTTATATCTCATATGACTGCTACATGTGAGCCCATATTCAAGTTGCTTCGAAAAGATCAAGCAATTGAATGGAACTCTGACTATCAAAGATCTTTTGACAAAATCGAACAATACCTGTAAGAGCCCCCTATTCTAATTCCACCTGTTCATGGGGAATCCACTCTTTATGTATTTGATTGTGCTTGAAAAGTCAATGGGATGCGTGTTGGGACAACATGATGAAACCGGCTGAAAAGAACATGTCATCTACTATCTAAGAAAGAAGTTTACCGATTGTGAAACTCGATATTCACTCTTGGAGAAAACTTTTTGTGCTTTAGCATGGATCACTCGTCGTCTAAGGCATTACATGATTTGTCACACTACTTTGTTGATCTCAAAAATGCATCCAATAAAGTATATCTTTGAAAAGTCTACTTTAACTGGAAGACTCTCCCATTGGCAGATGTTACTGTCTGAGTATGACATCCAATATGTATCCCAGAAAGCCATTAAAGGAATCATGTTGTTTGATTATTTGGCACACTAGCCTGTTGAAGACTACCAGCCATTGAAATTCGACTTTCCTGATGAAGACATTATGGTAGTAAAAGATTGTGAAATCCTAGGACTTGATGAAGGGCCTGAACCCAGATCTCGGTGGAAGCTCATGTTCGATGGTTCCTCCAATTACATGGGGCATGGTGTATGAGCTATTCTTTTAAATACAAATGGGGGATATACTCCTTTCACAACGAGGTTGGGTTTTGATTGCACAAACAATATAGCAGAATATGAGGCATGCATCCTAGGCATTAAAGCAACAATTGACCTCTGAATTTAAATCCTCGAAGTATGTGGAGACTCAGCCTTGGTGATCTACCAAGTCAAAGGCGAATGGGAGACCCGTGATACCAAGTCAATCCCATATCGTGCCTATGTCGTGGAGCTGATAAAATACTTTGACGAAATCACTTTCCATCATATCCCGAGAACTGAGAATCAAGTAGCTGATGCTTTGGCTATGTTGGCTTCAATTTACCAAGTTAGATTCCATAATGAAGCGCCTTTCATTCAAATAGAGCGGAAAGTTGAGCCTGCCTACTGTCATTTGGTTGAAGAGGAAGTCGATGGTAAACCTTGGTTTCACGACATCAAATGCTTTTTGCAAAACCAAGAATATCCAACAAATGCAACAACCCTTTACAAGAAAATGTTGAGGAAGTTAGCATCCAAGTTCTTCTTAAGCAATTGTGGGTTATACAAGAGAAACCATGACATGATTCTACTCAGATGTGTGGATGGACACGAAGCGGACCTGCTGATCAAGGAGATTCATGAAGGGTCCTTTGGAACTCATGCCAATGGGCATGCCATAGCCAAGAAGATTTTAAGAGTTGGTTACTACTGGTTGACCATGGAATTCGATTACTTCAATTATGCTAGAAAATATCATAAATGCCAAATATATGTTGACAAGGTACATGTGCCTCCGACCCTACTAAATGTTTTGACATCACCTTGGTTGTTCTCAATATGGGGCATCGACGTGATTGGTGCCATCGAGCCTAAAGCTTCCAATGGTCATTGTTTCATCTTGGTTGCCATTGATTACTTTACTAAATGGGTAGAAGTTGCCTTTTATGCCAATGTAACAAAACAAGTGGTCACGCGGTTCTTCAAGAAGGAGATTATTTGCCGCTATGGGGTTCCAAGCCAAATCATTACAGACAATGGGACGAATCTGAACAATAAGACAATGAAAGAGTTATGCGAAAGCTTCAAGATTGAGCACCATAACTCTTCACCATATCATCCAAAGATGAATGGAATTGTTGAAGCCGCTAATAATAACATCAAGAAGATCCTGCAGAAATGGTGAAAACCTATAAGGATTGGCACGAAACTCTACCTTTTTCACTGCATGGATACCGGACTACCGTCCTCACTTTAACAGGGGTAACCCCATTCTCTTTTGTGTATGGAATGGAAGTCGCTCTCCCAATCGAAGTGGAAATACCTTCAATGATAATCTTGATGGAGACCAAGCTAGAAGAGGCTGAATGGATCCAAAATAGATTTGACCAGTTAAACCTCATAGATGAGAAGCGGATGACCTCTCTGTGCCATGGACAATTATACTAGAAGCGGCTCAAGATGGATTTTGACAAGAAAGTACGTGTTCGGGAGTTCATAAAAGGAGACCTCGTGCTCAAGAAGATCTTGCCAGTACACAAGGACTTACGTAGGAAGTGGACTCCCAATTATGAAGGCCCATATGTTATAAAGAAAGCCTTTTCCGGAGGTGCATTGATTCTTACAACTATGGATGATGAAAAAGTCTCACACCTCCTGAACTCTGATGCGGTTAAAAAATACTATGCCTAATAAAAAAACGGCTAAGTCGAAAACCTGAAAGGGCGACTTACGTAAAAATGGGTATCCCGATGGATCGAAAACCTAAAAGGGCGACCCAAGCAAAAGTTAGGGATAAATAAAAATAATAGCTCTCTAAGTTGAAAACCGAAAGAGCAACTTAGGCAAAAAAAGAGAGTCCCGGTGGATTGAAAACCCGAAAGGGCAATCCAGGCAAAAATTAGGGACAAAAGGCATAAACTGCATCGGCTGTTACTGATCGGCACAAAAGAATTAGAGGTGGAAGATCAATCCAGTTGCTCCCTTCAGAAGCGAGGTTTTGGGGAGTCATGGTTATTAGGGATATTAGTTGTCATTGGATTCAATGTAAACCTTTCCTTATTGCCATTTTCAAAATTGTAAAATTCCATGGAGTTACTCCATTTGCGTGCTACCATTCTTAATAAAATACAAGTTTTGCCTATCAATTATCGTTAATTGTGTTCTTCTATGTTTTTCTTTGTTATGCAAAGTGTCATTTATTTATTAATAATGAAATTTTGAAACTTGAAAAGAATTTAAAATGTAGTGAAAGAAACAAAATTTCTTTGATATATGTGAAAATCAAGAGAAAATCATATGTTTTCCCGAAAGTCTCAAGGTTGCAGAAGTACTTCTAGATCACCAAAAAAAATCTCCATAGAGCACAACTTATTAATCCTCCTATAGGATCCCCTTGGCTAGTTACATCTGTCTCTTGATAGAGTTTCCTTTGAATGTGCCTATTGTATTACATTTGGTTGAGTTATTGGTGTTAAGGAATCAGGATTTCTGTAAACAGTTCCCACAAACTCCCAGTCTGCTCCACGTCAGCATTACATATCATGATCATTCATATATCATGCATAAAATCAAAATCAAGTCATACATGGTCCAAAATGTACTTTGTACTCATTTGTGTTGCACTTTGGCCTCGTCGTTGATTGTTATCCCTTGGCCCAAAGTCCAATTATCACTGGTACTCTATCCAAAGTACAAATAGGAATCCTGAAGAATTCAGTTGTCACTGGTGTTATTTCCAATACTGATTGTTATTTTTATGTTTGGCTCAGTTGTCATTGATATCTTATCGGAAATCCAATTGTTATTTGGTACCCTTAAAATCTAGTTGTCACTAGTATTGTTTCAAGAGTTCATTTCTCATTGGCGCCCCCAAAATTCAGTTGTTATTGACATTATCATCAAAAGTCAAGTGGTTACTTGATCGGGAAAATAGAAAGTGTACTATTTTGCCTTTTATAGTAATAATGGGGAAATTCCCTGAATGTCGATCTCATGGACTGCAAGTTAATATTGAGTTTAAATTATCATTCAATTAAACAAAAAGTATTAATTTGGTTTTTAGGTGTAAAAATATAATAATAAAAGTAAAGGTAAAGAAGGATGAAAATAAGGTTTTATAGAGAAAAAGAAACAATGCCAGGGAAGGTGTATGATTTATCCCTGTAACAACTCTGAGTCACTATTGCATCAACAAATATCAATTACTACCAGTTCTTAAGGGTATTTTCTCCCAAGTCCTTGGTGAGAAAACATTTAATCAATCTACCATAATTCCCATGTTCATAGCCAATTAGGGTGAAGTTAAGCTGTATAATATCAAGAATACTCTGGTTCATACAGGGTATCCCTAGTCCTAGGTGATATCTACTGTAGAGTAACCTTATGAAAACCTTATCAATGGCGGTCCAGCCTAATTGATAACCACAAATCAATCTCGATTGGTCCGAAAGAGAAAGCAATAAACACATCAAAAGGTTACCGTAAAAACAATATTATAAATGAAAATGTAAACTCAAATTCGTTACAATTCTAAATCAGGGACACCCCCTAGCATTGGGGGGTTTAGCTACTCATATTGTTTAAAACAAATGCAAGATAAACATTACATATTACAAGTAATTGGATGACTTTGATCTTCAATCGCTCCCGCTCATGAAAACCTTCAGCTCTCTGAATGCCTTGATCTCTGTAATACTTGATTGCTTCACAATATTGTATTTTGCCATATTCCAAGATGATTTTTCCTTTGGCTGAAGAACCTCTTTTATAGTGAAAATTCCAAGCAGCAGTTGGACATGTCCAAAAATATCTCTGAAAAAGCCCGACGAACAAAAGCCCGAGAAAAACTGAAATTTTGGGCTTGGGCTGACACGGCCCGTGTCATCTGACACGAGTGACCATGTCAGCCTACTGTCCTGGCTGATACGCCCCTGGCATGGGGTGATACGGCTGGTGCAGGCGCCTGACACAACCCGTGTCAGGCTACTGTTTTTCTTCACACGTCCTTCCTTGCCTGACACAACCCGTGTCAGCTGACACGGGTGGCCGTGTTAGGCCTCCTATACCGGGGTTTTCTGCTTCTCTGCTTGCCGGAATCTCGCACTGTCTCGTTCTGAGTTCCCTGGTTCTTCTACTTGGACCTGTCGGACAAAAACACAGTTATCCCACACATAAAATCACTAAAATATAAGTAAAACATAAAAATGATAAAAAATCTTAAATAAAATGACGGACGTAAAACTAACTCGAAACGTATCATAAATGCTTGCACAGTGTGTCAAAAGCCTCTGTTTCGTGTCGGATCAGTAACGAAAACTCAATGCAAATGGTGACTGATCATTACTAGTATCTTTTCAAAATCCCATTGTCATTGTCATTTATTTAAAGTCCAGTAGTAACTGGCACTCTATTCTTAAAATTCAATTGTTGTTGGCTTTTCTCTAAAAGTCTAGTTATAATTAGCACTCCGTCTGAAAATCCAATTGTAATTGGTACCTGAAGTTTGGCTATCACCAACATCATTTAAAAGTCCAGTTATCGTTGGCACTCCATTTAAAGTCCAATTAATGTTGGCGTATGCAGAGAGTTTAATTACCCTGTCTTTCTTGATGATTCCTATAAAGTCACGTATGACTAGTCATTTTGAGGAATTCCCAGAAGCTTGGATATTATTCTAGTTAGAAATAACTCCAATGATGTTGGTCTTGATTGATTTCATTGTAAAGAATCATCATATCCTTTTGCATGGATGATCTTCTCGTAAGAAGACTCATAATCTAGTATGTATGGATGATTTTCTAGTAAGAAAACTCCAATATGTTGTATGGATAATCTTCTCGTAAGAAGACTCCCATATATTCTTGTCTTGGATAAACTTTATGTTAGAAACCTCTAAAGTCTTCGATTGGATGTATTTCTTATGAGAAATCCCCATATTTGTCAAAAGTATTCTAAAGTGCTAGGTCATGTCTGAACCGGTTTGATAAAACATACTTTGAATATTTCTTATGAGAATCTCTGGAACTGTCAGACACATTCTAGAGTGTCAGTTCATGTCTGAACCTATTGGTCGATCGTACTTTGGATGTTCCCCAGTGTCTTTTTCCCACCAAATTGTCATCCCCAATGAGTCTTCACACATTGCCTTTGACATTTTCTATGAATCACCGCTACCATATTTCCATCATTCCCCACAAGTTTGTTCATCATGCATCATAAAAACCATGTTAGGGTTCATCTTGTCCCCAACAAACCAAAAAGAGGTCCTTTAGCTCATAGTACGGTATGTCATCATCCAAAGGGGAAAAATTTGGATCTTCTGTATTTAAATACCTTTCCCCTGATTTCATGAGGATTTCCATCACTCATGCTATCTGGCAAAGATATTTAAATAGGGGTAATTGTCATACCCTGAAATTTTGCTCAACCCATACATCTGCAGCCATCCATTCGTGTTTTATTTCATCTTCATCTCATTATCTAAATTAATTCTTCATGACCATTTAATTCGGTCATAAGAGTTTTACTTTCTATGCATAAGTAAGAACTAATTCTCACTGTGTTTAATTTGTATGATCTGACCAGTTCATATATTCTTCCATTCAGGCATTACATGTTCATGCTCAGGCGTTGGTTTTGGTTCACTTACCTTTTGTTAGGATTATTGTTTAGGATTTTCTTATTTTGTGAACTTTCATTATTTTATTTTAATTAATTTTAATCATTTAGAACCCAAATCATTATTCATTCATGCATACCTCTCCATCCATAATTTACATTTGTTTTGTATTGCATTAAATACTTGTTAGTATGAATTTCTAGAAACTTTATTTTATTTGGGCTAGATTATTCTGACCTCTCAAATTATATTTTCGAACGTTCCTCACTACTTCTTCAGCATCTTGGTGCAACTCTTTCTTCCCCTCCCATAACTACAGGGGGTCCGAAAGGTCGAGGCACCTCTCAATGTTGTTGTCCTAGATTAAGATGAACACCCACATTGCCATACATCCCAATTGGCCTAACTGGCGCAATTTGAAGGATTGGGTGTGCCTGAGCATGATGGGCGCCAAAAAATAGGTTATTCGACCCATTTGATTGGCCAATAACTGGTAACTTTGGTTGATGTTCTGAATTAGGGGGTTGAACACCATACCAATTTTCTGACTAAGCATGTTAACCATCTTGTGGTTAATCTCATCCATTTGTTGTCTTATGGATAACATGGAGTTTATCATAATATCAGACGTGTTCATGGGCATAATTGTAGTCCCTCCATGTTATGTTTCTCAACTAGGTGACTAATGGCAGACCCCGACGTCACATATAGATTCAAAGAGGATGATATCATTGCGTTATCATTTGCAAATGTCAAAGCGTTGGTCTATAATATCGCCATCATTGCAGTTGACATACCATAGGGAAAATCTCTTGACACGTGTGGCATCGTGAAATTTGATACATAAGAAGGCCTATGGTCCACCAAGGGAACACTTGTTGTCCTAGGAGTGGTCGGAATAATTGTTGGCACAAGAAAAACAACCACCACCCCTGGCATTGGTATCGTACTTGTTACTAGTTTGAGGACAAATTCATTAGTCCCTATGGGATTAATTATCTATGTCGTTTAAACCTTCGAAGAGACAAATTATTCATTCTCTTGAGCATTGTTTTTGGGGAAGCAATATGTTTCTAGGATGAACCATTTCGACAAAAGTTATACCACTCCTCAAACGCGTACAAATCCAGATGCAGAAAACATTTTTAAATACAAAAGAAAATTACAACAAATACGAAAAATAAACACTTTTCAAACTAAACTCAAAATTTGCACAAACATGTCCCACTGGGTGTGACAATTTGTTCACCGATGTTTTTGGTAAACAATCACTTAGTTTTAAGTTAATTACTTGAAGGACCAAACTAGTAAATCCTAGATCAAGTTTGTGTTGAGTTTCTAAGAAAATAAAGAGTGTATTCGATCTTGTTGGATTTCTTGCAATGAATGTTGAGTGTTTTCAATAAAATAACTAGGTTAAAAAAATAACTAGGAAACTGATTTCGTGTGTGTCGAAATTAGCCTTTGAATGCTAAAAGAAATAAGTATAAAAGAACTTTAAATAGAAAAAAGGTGTATTTGCATAAATGTAAAAATGGCAGGCAAATATATAATTTTTTGGAAACTCGTTTTTCTCTTATGTGTGGGTACTTTGAGTATAATCAAAATTTACAATGTTTTTTCCACCCTTAATCCTAAGGCTAAAATCCCTATTTATAATGCTATAAACTAACCGACTTCTAACATTCAAACGATCATTTGTCCGACACATCATTCCTGCATGTTTATTGACGCTTGATTTGATTTCCACATGTCTCTGCTAATTTGGATAAGACCAAAAATCAGTTACTTCAATTTGAATATTGAATATGTTCCTCATCGAGCCCTTCGATCTGTCGAACTTCACATCTTACTAAACTTCTTGGAATATTTCTAAGTCCTCAGCCAGACTCTCCGACTCTGACTCCTATTATTTATGTGGTAAGTCTTTTAATCGAAATACAACTTGACGTTTCCCTATGTTTCAAGAAATTCCAGTTGGCTTCCTTGTCGAATTCCCTTTTGGAATTTCTTGGCTAACACTCATCCACTGATAGAATCCAATGATGAGTTGAACTCTACCATAAAGTCAGCTAGGGTTTGAGACTTGATATTGCTCCTAGGTACAAAAGATAAAAGCTCGACACCCCATGATACCATCATGCCCGCGAAGTCTGGATTCTTTAGTATCTGGTAGTTGGGATAGTTAGTTTTTACTAGAATAAGATGCCCTCAGAAATAAGGCTGTAACTTCCTGGCCATGATGATCATCATTAATACAAATTGTTATATCTTCTGTTAGACCAATTTGTCCCTTTAAGGACATTGTTGACAAAATATACCAATTTCTCCTCTCTATCTTATTATTGTTCCAAGACCGAGCTTATTTTGGTATCAATGGGTGACACATACAAATATAAGAGAGCTCTTTCATTTTGGCGGGTAAACATTGGAGGGGCTGCCAAAAAGTAGTTGTTCTCTTGAAACGCCTTATTGCACTCTTTTGTCCACGAGAACTTTTATGCTTTCCTTAAGGTTACAAGGAAATTAATATATTTATCACTTGAGCACTATACAAAATGAGATAATTTTGTTATTCTTCAAATCAACTGCTAAATCTATTTTATGGAGGTCGGTTTTCTCATGTAAATGATCATCTGGCACTTGTTTAGATTTGCCTCGATTCCTCTCATGGTTAACATGAAACCCTAGAGCTTTCCACCTTGCACCCCAAAAGATCACTTGTTTGGAGGGGGGTTAAGCGATGTTATACCTTCTTACATATTCCAAGGTTTCTCTTAGGTAATTAACTTATTTCCCCTGTCACAAGTCTTGACCACCATGTCATCAATATAGAATTCTAGGTTCCGACCTATGTGTTTAGAGAAAATAACATCCATCAATCCCTGATAGGTTGGTTCAACGTTGTTCAAATCAAATGGCAAGACCTTGTAATAGTAGTTATTATGGTTAATAATGAATGTGGTTTTTGGAGCATCATCCTGACTCATACTTATTTGGTTTTATCTCAAAGTAGACGTCCATGAAACTTAAGATGCAAAAACGTGAGGCTCCGCCAATTAACCTGTTGATACTTGAAAGCAGGTAGGGGTCCTTGTGACATTCTTGTTGAGGTCAGGGAAATCGACACACATCCTTCACTTTCTTGACGTCTTATTCACTGTTACTATGTTAACCAACTAGGTCAGATATCATAGCTCTCGTATAAACCTGAAAATTTTCAATTCTTTTTACCTCTTTAGAGATATCTAGTCTCTTATCTTCACCCTCATTGCGCTTCCTCTGGGTGACAGTCTTGAAAATAGGCTTGGTAGTAAGATGATGGCATATTATATCAGGATCTATTCCGAACATATCAGAGGGTACCCACGTAAATATATTTATGTTATTTTGGAGCGATTTAATAATATTGGACTCTTCCTCTTTGTTTAAGGATGTCTCAATCTGAGTGGTTTATTGATATGAGGACCTATCTATATTATTTTCAACTCTTCCCTTGGTGTTAACCGGTCTTCTAGGGAATATTCCATGAGGTATAAATCCACATAATTAACCTTATGACATTGTGTGATGAGGTCACTTATCCTTTTTTCTTAAGCCTTAAGCTATCCCGATAACACTTTCTTGCAACTTTCTGATATCCTCTAATCACACATACTCGCTCATTATTTATTGGGTATTTCATTATCAAGTATAAGGTAAATAAGATAGCTGTCAAGGAATTAAATGTGGGGCTCCCGAGGATGATATTGTATGAGTAATGGATGCTCACCACTAAATATCTGACTTTTACGTCCTTGGCATATTTTTATCCTCGAACATGCACACACTCTCCTAAAAAACCCACCAGTAAACTACTCAAAGGTTGTAGGTATTCGGGATCTGTCTTCAAACCTTCTAATGCATCCCAGTCAAGTATATTTCCTGAGCTACAAAGATCTATCAGGACTCTCTTAACATTTTAACTCTGCATCTTTATGCTTATCACCATGGGTTCATTTTTGTGGGGGTAAGATCCCCTTTGCATCTCTTTCAGAAAAACTAATTTCTAGCAATGAGATGGTTCTTTCATTGTCCGGGACATTGGGGATGTGCATTACTTAGTGTGCCTTATGTGGTGTTTTTTCCTAGATTATGAGAGCTACCCCGCACGTATCTCTGTAGACGGCCCTCTTAGATTAACTTCTAAATTTCTCGCTTCAGGTGGTGATAGTCACTTATGTTGTGACCACACATCATATGATAGTTGCACCATATCTCTGGCTCATTCCCCATTATATCTCCACTAGGGAAAAAAGGTTCGAGAATGACCTTGGTGTGGTAGACGCCTTGAATGATATGTTCTCTCCTTGTGTCCAATGGGGTGAAATGTTCCAAGGGTCTTCTAGAGGAATTGAATGCAACCTTTTCCTGAATTGATATTAAAATTCTGATTCCTCTGCTAAATTGGCCTTGGACTTTAGATTTTCTACCACCTCTCTCTCTCTCTCTCTCCTCTCTCTCTCTCTCTCTCTCTCTCTCTCTCTTTGCACCACATATTCTTTTATCATTGTTGGTTTCTTCTCCTTTGATATAATATTTTAGCTCTTTTCGCAATCTCTTACATTAAATTTGTTGAATTTTGAATCAAGTATTTGTTAAAGTTCCAGACCTTGAGGTCATTCTAGAAAGCTCCAACGAACATCTCATGGTTTGAGTTTGTGACCTTGATGCTCTTCTCATTAAATTTATCTAAATATTCGAGTAGGAACTTACAATAACCCAGTTGAACATTAAACATGTTTATACTGGAAATATTTCTGAGCATGATGGACAAAAAGTGGAGAACCATCTTTCTCGTAAGATTTTGTAGCTCATTAATTAGAACCTCGAAACACTCATGTACCATCTGAGGGATGCTTCTTTGAATTTTCTGACCATCAGTTTTAACTTCAGCAAGTCATCTACTCCGATGATAACCATCTGGGTGTTGATGGAGATTATGTGCTTCTAGGGATCACTCTTGCCATTGATGATATCAGGGATGATGGTTTCAAATTTTTGGAAACGTAAGCATCCCAAATATCTCTTGCGAGTGGTTGAAGATTAGTGGGTTCCTTATCCTTCACCATATTTAACTCCATATGTTATTGTTATGGCAAATCATGAATGCTCTCCTTCAGGGTCTCGTTATAGAAACATAACTCACCTATAACGACTATCATCTCCTCTATGGCAAGTCAGTCGACGACATTGTTGTTATTATTGTTGCCACTGGCAGCGTACCTCGTCATAATGAGATGGGGTCAGGCTGTTAGATTTGGTGTGTCTGGCTTAAGTTACATTTATTGGGCCACAAGGTAGGCGTCAAATGTACTCATAAAATACACCAATGATAATTGTACTAGTGAAACCAGTAAAGCCAAAGTCAATTTTTCTTGTCAATTGTGTATATATTCTTGCGCTACTCTCCTTATATATAGTATCTCTGACCAGCCTTACACAAATACCTATCAAATACAATTTAATTTGTTCTTGTTCCCAAATCCTGAACAATGATATCCCTCACCAATCATAATCGTGTTCCTAATCATATCTCAATCAGATATTGACATGCACTAGACTTGGACTAACAAAATCAATCTAGTCCATTAACTATTTCAACTCGATAGTGTTCTTTCGAATGGATCATTAATTGGAGTCTCAATGCGCGTTGACTCATGATGCTTCAGAAACAGATTATATATATATATATACATACTATAAGAATAGTAATTTTATTTGAGAACATGATAATGAATACGAAAACCATTAAATTTAAAATAAATAAGTGAAATTATATGTCATTTTTATTCTCAATCAATTTTCTCTCTCCTCCATTATTAAAATAAATAGCTTAATATTAAAATATTATAATTTTAACTATCAAACTTCTCTCCCCTCTCCCCTATTTATTTTAAATTTAATGGTTGAGATACATTCTCATATTTTCACATAAAATCACATTTCTCATATTATATATATATATATATATATATATATATATATATATATATATATATATATATATATAATATATAATATATATATATATATATATATATATATATATATATATTATAATATATATATATATATATATATATATATATATATAATAAAGATTTGTTGACACTAGATATAAATTTCATCGGTTAATATGAATAACCAATTTTAGGATAAAGAAATCATCATGTATTTTTTGTTTCATTTAATATAACTATTAAATTAATTATTATTAATGATTGAGATTTAATATATATATATATATATATATATATATATATATATATATATATCTATATATATATATATATATATATATATATATATATCTATATATATATTATAAAATTTAATATTTAACCAACTTATCTCGCTTATTTGCATATTAACAATATATTATCTTTTATAAATTATGCTATTAATATTAAACATTTAAATTTAAAAATAAAATGCTATATCTTATTTTATGAAGAGTTTAATGATAGTCTATTATCAATATAAAAAAATATTATATATATATATTTAATTAAAATATTTTCAAATGGCAAATCATATAAATAATTTAAATAGGTTGATTTGGCGGAATATATGATTATCATTTTTTGAAGTGTAAAATTAATTTTTAGTGTACAATCTCTTTTCTCTTTTATTAATATATAAGATTTTTTTTATCATTTTTAATTTTAATGTATAAAATTCATAATTATTTTAAATTTTTTTAAAATATTGACGAAGTTAATAGTCTTGCAAATTAATATTGAGAAAGTGAATCACCTATCCAAATCACAATACAGACTTGAGAAAAATAACTACCACAAAAAATACAAACAAAACTTTATATATATTTATAAATTTATTACACGTATTATTTTTTAAGGATAAACGTGTATTTATTCTAAAAGAAAAAAGTATGTATACATTAAAATATTGATTCTTCAATTTATTTATAATAACTATTCATACGAATTTCATTTTATATTTTGTTACATGTTTTTTTTAAAAAGAAAAGAAAACTCTAATAGAGAAGTTATTTAAAAAAGTTCTCTACACTAAACTTATTTAAAAAAGTTATTTAGTAGTATTAAGAATTTGTAACTCTAAACTAATTAAATAATATTTTTAATAAATTATTTCAATTAAGTTAGTAACAAAAAAATGTATGTATTATATCAATAAAAAAATTGCACAATAGTTAATAATTAATTAAATTTTTTATCATATAAATTAATTATTATTGAGTAAATTTGTTCTCATTAAATTTACAACTCATTTTATTTTAATATTACTTTTAAATAGGGGTGTACACGGATTGTGTTGGATCAAGTTTTGTCTAATCCATTCAAATTTTAATGGATTGAATTTTTTATTCAACTCGTAATTTCATTGTCAAAATCAATGGATCTGATCTGTTTATTTATAGGTTGAGTTGAGTTGGGTTCCGAGATTGTGTTTCAAATAAAAAGTATTTTTTTTAATAATTTTTTTTGTCGTTTAAAAAAATATAACACAATTTAATACACTCATACTCATTTATAACACTCAAATTCGCTGATATCTATCATATAATATCTAATTAATTTCATCAACACAACATTATATTTGATAATAGTATAAAATTCAATAAGACATATTATTTTCATAAAATACATAAGATAAAAATGATACAAAAGAAAAATAAAAAACAATATTTATTCTTAAAATTGTGTAAACTCAATATTATTGGTTGAGAATAATTTTTTTTTGAAAATATAGTTATTAGTTAGATAGTAATTTTATATGTTTATTTTAAATAATAATAAAAATAATAAAAAATTATTAAAATCACACAAATGAATTGGGTCAATGGGTTGAAAAACTCAAATTCGATATCCGAATCGGATTGTTATGGATTGAATTGAATATACCTATAAATAAATAAGTTTGAAGAATTAAAAATTAATTCGATTTAAGTCATTAAATTTGTGAATCGCCCTGCATCATTTTTTTAAACATTTCACGTAACTTATTTTTAGGCATTTTAGCCATTGAGCTAAACTTAACTTTCTTATTTTATCTAAATTTAAATTTTCAATCTCAATTTATACTAACAAATATCTTAAGAGCACTTTTTTAAAACTTCTAATAAAAAACATATTCTATAAAAACATCAGTAATTTTAATTTTCAATACATTAAATATACACATTTTTAAAAGAGGCATTCGTAAAAATATCAGGCTCTAAGCCTTTCCAATTTTAAAATATGGCACACACCAGCTTATAAATCTAATATGAAATATCAAAATGAGTTACATCCAAAATAAAAACATGATACTATTACTTGGTACTTTGACAAGGACATGTTCCATGATGACCATGTGGTAGGTAAGGTAACTATAGCTTTTTGATCTTTGTCTTGTATTATATTTTCTTTATCTTTATTACTATGCACATGTTGGCAGAGGCAAAAAAAATGCAAGTTACCCCATAGGCTTTAATGAGTGAGACAAGAGGACAGAAGTGTGTTTGTCCAATATAATAATACTCTTTTAAATCTTCTTTGATTTTACATATACCATTATTGATTAAGAATATAATTGTATATTCGATCTACTTGTTTACTATGCATAGATTAACTTAAAGAAATGGACCATTCGATTGGATATTCGATCTACTTGTTTACTATACATATACCAAAATTTGTTTATGTATAGTAAAAAAATAAATCTGTGGCGCACATTCGATTGGATATTCGATCTACTTGTTTACTATACATAGATTAACTTAAAGAAATGGACCATAGGAACAATAATTCAATAATTATGTAGTAATAATTAATGCAAAGACTTGTCAAAGAAAACTTGGAAATTTCTTATCTCACTCTATGAGATAGAAAAATACTATATAGAAAATTAAATTTGTTCATTAAATTTCGGAGATGCATATCCGAACACATCATGTATCACCTTATGACGCACCAAATGAATGTCATTACAAAGTAAAACAAAATTTCATTTCGGAGATGCATCTTTGGGTTTTTTTAACAAATATATTGATAGTTGAGTCGTCTAGTAAATTTTTCGAAGATACATCTATAGAGGTTTGGGGTGGAATTTTGAAATTTCTGTGACCTTTGCATGTCTGATATTTCAGAAGATGCATCAAATGACGGGAAATTAAGACACAAAAACATACCAATACGCAACGGGTATAAATTCCACATATCTTTTAGGAACCTTGGGGATCAACAACAAATATAAAACGGCAAATCGAACAAATAAAGACACAAAAGAATACTGGTATTTTTAACGTGGAAAACCCTCAATATGAGAGTAAAAACCACAAGTCGTCAAGACCAAAGAAATAACTCCACTATAATAAACTAAGGGTTCCAAAGAGTCTTAAAGTGATTCACAAACTAGTGTTAACAACTGCAAATCACAAAGTAAACTAGCTTACGAATAAGAATAAAAAAGCTATTTTTTTTTCCAAATCTACAGCTTCGGTACGAAGCAAATAACTTCCACCTCGTACGTTGTTTTGAAATTCCTAATGGTCAGAACTTAGATACATGTGTTACGAATATGTCCCCCAAATTTGAACTCGATTCGACGGTTAACGAATCGGAGATCGTTGATTTAGTAAGACTGATTGCAAAAAAACGGGAATGCATTTCTCTCATCCTTTCTCTCTTTTGAATCCTTATTTTCTCTTTATCTATCTCGATCCTAAATTGATCATCTCCACTTAAATAAGTGAGACAAATGGTCTAATTATATTTTGGCATTACTCCACATAGGAATGGAGCCCAAGCCCAACAAATCTCCTTCTCATAACTATGTGGAGGAAATCGCCTATGATATCACACAAGCTTCAAATTTCCCTCTTGGTAATACTTTAGTCATCATATCAGAATCATTATCATATGTATGAACTTTAGCTAACTGCAACAACTTAGCATCTAAAACATCACATGTCCAATAATATCTCACATCAATGTGTTTGGAACTATTATAAAAAGTCGGATTCTTACCAAGATGAATAACACTTTGACTATCAACAAATAACACATATTTGTCTTGAACAAAACCAAGCTCCTGCAAAAATTTCTTCAACCATAATAACTTTTTGTATGCTTCGGTAATTGCAATGAACTCAGACTATGTAGCAGACAATGCTACACACTTTTGCAATCTGGACTGTCAAGCTACAACTCCCCTTGCAAATTTAATCATGTAGCCCGAAATGGACTTTCTGGAATCAATATCTCTAGCCATATCAGAGTTAGAGTACCCCACTAGAGTATACTTATCTCCTCCAAAACAAAGCCTCACAAAATTAGTACCGTGAAGATGCCTTAAAATCCATTTTACAACATTCAAATGCTCTCTACCTGAATTTGACAAAAATCTATTGGTTGTACCAATAACATGTGTTATATGTGGTTTTGTACACGCCATTGCATACATCAAACTACCCACAACAGACACATAAGGAATTTTCATATCAAACGTTTCATCTTCACTTGAAGGACTTTGATTAGAACTCAACTTGAAATGAGTAGCGAGAGAAGTGCTTATTGCCTTAGAATTTTCCATTTTGAATCTTTGCAACACTCTTTCGATATAAGATTCTTGTGACATCCAAAGTTTCTTCTCTTTTCTGTCACACATGATTCTAATGTCAAAAATCTGTTTACCTGCTCCCATGTATTTCATGGAAAATGACTATCCCAATTGCTTCTTTAACCTGTTAATGTTAGAAATACTTTTCCTTACAATAAGCATATCATCAACATATAACAACAGAATAATGAAGTCATCGTAAGAAAATTTTCTAACAAAGACACAATAATCTAAAGTGAAGTAGTCTTCTGGTATCCTTGATCACAAATAACATACTCAAACTTCTTGTACCATTACCTTGAAGCTTGCTTCAACCCATATAAACTCTTTCTCAATCTACACACTTGATCTTCTTTACCTTTAACTTGAAAACCATCGGATTATTTCATGTAGATCTCTTCCTCCAAATCACCATGAAGGAAAGTCATTTTCACATCCATTTGCTCAACCTCTAAATCAAGAGTAGCACCCCAACTAAACATGATTCTAATTGATGAAATCTTTACAACATATGAGAAAATATCATTAAAATTAACACCCTTTATTTGACGAAAACCTTTCACCACTAATCTGGATTTATATCTTAGAGACTCAGAGTTGCTCTCATGTTAAACTCTATAAAGCCATATGTTTTCCAAAGCCTTTTTGCCTCTAGGCAGCTTCAATAAATCATAAGTATGATTATCATGCAATGATTTCATCTCATCATGCATTGCATCCATCCATTTTTGATGTTCATCCCTTTCCATGGCCAATTGAAAACACTCAGGTTCACCCTCATCAGAATTATACCTTATAGAAGGTTATCTCTTCCTGTTAGACCTCCTAAGTTGAACTTGAGATGATTCTGGAGCTTCACCAAGATTCTCATCCTATGATCTCTCTTTCTCCCCTTCACCATAATTATTTCAAATACTTACACCACATTGTGGCTTTGAATAACATTTTTTCCTATAGTATCATACAACTTGTAACCAAACCCATCTTTCCCATAGTCGATGAAGATATGTTGTTTTGACTTTGCATCCAGTTTGGATCTTTCATCCTTTGGAATATGCACAAAAGCCTTACAACCAAAGACTCTCAAATTACCATACTTAACATTCTTCCTAAACCAAATTTTTTCTGGAACTTCACTGTTTAAAGCAACAGTAGGAGTGAGATTAAGAACATGTACTACCGTGTAAAGTGCCTCGCCCCAATAATGATTAGGCAACTTAGCTTCAGAGAGCATACACTCAATTAATGTTCGATTCATTCTCTCTTATAAACCATTCAATTGAATATTTTTAGGAGGAATCTTTTCATGAGCAATACCATGCTTCTTGCAATAGGAATCAAATGGTCCACAATACTCTCCACCATTGTCAGAACGAACATATTTCAGCTTCTCGCCTGTCTGCTTCTCAACCAAAGCATGGAATTCTTTGAACTTTTCCAACATTTGGTATTTTGTCTTAAAGGTATAAACCCACAGTTTCATGTAGAAATCATCAATAAAGGTAACAAAATAAAGTGCACCACTAAAGGATTTTACCTTTAATGGACCACAAACATCAGAATGTACCAACTGAGGCAACTTTGACTTCTTTGAGGGAGGGTGTCTCTTGAAAGATACTCTAGTATGTTTACTAGCCATGCAATGAGAACACATATACAAGTCTACATTCATTAATCTATAAAGACCATCCTTTTTTCCCAAAACATTAAGCTCCTTTTCACTAATATGACTAAGTCTCTGGTGCCACAAAGATGCTTCCATGTTGATAGCACTCACATTGTCCCTAGCAACCAAAGATTTTATCCAATATAGTTTAGAAAGATTTACCCATCTATCCAAAACCAAGTTGCCTTTGTTAAGTTTCCACTTTCCATAACCAAAGTGATTATCATAACCACAACCATCTAGCATATACACATAGATCAAATTAAAGCGGACATTTGGAGCATGTTTGACACCTCTAAGCAACAATTTCATTCACATGTTAGTTTTTAAGCAAACATCACCAACACCAATCACCTCAGATACACCATCATTACCCATATTTAACACTCCAAAATCACCAGAAGTATAAGATGTGAAGAAATCATTCTTTTGTGTAACATGCAATGTAGCACCACTATCAACTATCCACATGCTCTCGCATGACACAAGATTAACAGACTCATGATTATAGAGAATAACAAGATCATCACTAGTAACAGTAGTAAAACAATCATCATCATGATCTTCTTGGTCTCTTTGTTTAGATTTACCCTTCTTGCCTTTGCTACCTCTTTTCCAGTGATAGTAATACTTATGTATGTGTCCTATTTTGTTACAATAATGACACTCCAGATTCTTGTATCGCGGCTTGGACTTGCTTATGTTATTCTCTCTACCACCTTTCGGTTCCTTTTTATTACTTGTCCCCTTATTTTCAGTGACAAGTACCTCGGGTTGAGATGAAATACCTTGTGCCTTCCTTCTCATCTCCTCATTAAGAATACCATTCTTAGCCGTTTCCAAAGAAACAACACCTATAGTAGCAGAACTTGTGAAAGAAACCCAAAACATCTCCCAAGACTCTAGTAAATATAGCAATATAAATAATCCCAAAAATTCATCATCAAATTTGATATTCATTCCTGACTCCAGATTCTTGTGTCGCGGCTTGGACTTTCTTATGATATTCTCTCTACCACTTTTAGGTTCCTTTTTATTACTTGTCCCCCTATTTTCAGTGACAAGTACCTCGGGTTGAGATGAAATACCTTGTTCCTTCCTTCTCATCTCCTCATTAAGAATACCATCCTTAGCCGTTTCCAAAGAAACAACACCTATAGTAGCAGAACTTGTGAAAGAAACCCGAAACATCTCCCAAGACTCTAGTAAATATAGCAATATAAATAATCCCAAAAATTCATCATCAAATTTGATATTCATTCCTGACATCTGATCAAGGAGCCCTTGAAATTCACTTAAGTGATTTGAAATAGATGTCCCCTCATTATACTTTAAAATTATGAAGCTATTTAACAAAAAAAATTTATTATTCCCTGGTTTAGAGGCATACAAGGACTATATCTTCTCCCACAAATTTTTTACATATGTCTCATTAGCAACATGATTATAAGCATAATCTTATACATATTTTCGAATAAAACGACATACCTGTTGATGTTCAAACTCTCATTCTTCACCAGACATAAAATTCGGCTTTGCCGAACTAAAAAATGGTAAATGCAATTTCTTCATATATAGTAAGTATTTCATTCATCCCTTTCATAAATGGTAATTAGAATCATTCAACAATACCATCTTCATATTTGTATTTGACTCCATCATTCAAACAAGTAAAATAACCCTTAACCAAGAGCTCAGATGCCACTCTGATGGGAAATTAAGACACAATAACAGACCAATATGCAACAGATATAAAATTCCCCAGACTTGTAGGAATCTTGAGAATCAACAACAAATATAAGACGGTAAATCAAACAAATAAAGACATAAAAGAACACTGATATTTTTAATGTGGAAAACCCCTTAATATGAGAGTAAAAAACACGAGTCGTCCATACCAAAGAAGTAACTCCAGTATAATCAATTAAGGATACAAAAGAGTCTTAAATTGATTCACAAACTAGTGCTAACAACCACAAATCACAAAGCAAACTAGCTTACAAATAAGAATAAAAAAGCTAATAAAATTCTCAAATCTGCAACTTCAGTACGAAGCAAATGACTCTCACCTTAAACGTTGTTTTCAAATTTTTAATGTTCAAAGCTTAGATACATGTGTTACAAACATATCCTCCAAGTTTGAGCTCGACCCGACGATTAACAAATCGGGGATCGTCGATTTAATGAGACTGATTACAGAAAAACAGGAATGGGTTTCTCTTTTATTTTCTCTCTTTTGAATCTGTATTTTCTCTCTATATTTGTCAATCATAAATTGATCATCTCAACTTAAATAAGTGAGACAAATGGGCTAATCATATTTGAGCCTTTCTCCAAGGGAGCCCATCCCAATATCAAAGGGAGCTAAAGAAGTTGGAATTCCAGGTAAATATCGTTTATTTCAAGCCTCATTGCTCACATTCATCTTATTTTATGTTTGAAAAATGTACATTTATTCTAAAGATATATTTTAGGAGTCTGTATGAACTCATCCAAAAATGCATCTCCGATATCTTTCTATTTTCATTTTTCCAGGTCTGTTTACATTATTAGTAATTATTAAGTATTTTATTATAACTGTTTTCATTAGATATGGTGCACTCCAATATTTTCCCCAAACATGTTGTGTCTCCAGATGCCAAATGTGTTGTTGTGAAGGCGGTATATGTTGGCAACCAATTTAAAAACGAGTAAGAGTTTGAATTTCGTGATCACATGCTTCAATGGATACGTACGGAGTCCTCCAAACTAGGATTTGGTGTGGTAATCAGAAGTTCCAATAATTGTTTAGATAAAAGAGGTGAATTTGTGACAATGACATGCGAAAGAAGTGGTAAATATAAACCTCCTCTTCAAATTTTTAAACAAGATGACACTAGTTCAAGAAAATGTGAGTGTCTCTTTAAGTTACGTGGTTATATGTTGGCAAATAAGAAATGGAGATTTAATGTCATATGTGGTTTACATGACAATGACTTATGTGAAAAGTTAGTCAGTTATCCAATTACGTGTCGCCTCATGCTGGAAGACAAGTAATATGTTTCAGACATGACATTGAATTTGGTTCAACCGAAAAACATACTTGCAACTTTAAAACGTAAAAGACCCGAAAATATCTCAAATATCAAGAAAATGTACAATATTCGATACCAAACTAATAAGATGCTAAAGTGGGATAAAACTGAAATGCAACAAATTTTGAAATTGTTGGATGATAACAGTTATGTGTCTAGGTACCAGATATGGGAGGATGGAGTATCATTAGAGATATATTTTGGACTCATCCTGATTCTATCAAGTTGTTCAACACATTTCCTACTGTGCTCATCATTGTTTCAACATATAAATCCGAATGATCATATTATGTTTATTGGACGGATTTCAAAATCACAATACTTTGTTCAAGTTTATTTAAAACCGAGATGCCATATACCACTTACATAAGTGGAGTGGACGACTCATTCAACAAAAAAAGCCGAGACTTGGCCGAAACAATTTGTGGAAAGGATTCAAGATTTCCAAAAACTAAGCAACATTAAAAGTGAATCAAATGCACACAAGTCAAAGGGGGTAACACTCATACTTATAGATTTAGCTAGCGACCAATCTTTCGATGCATTTTAGTTTTTCGTCATCAATCAAGTTTATGTAATTGTGTAAAATATTAATGAAGTGTAATATATACAATTTCAAATATTTAAATACATATTGATGTTTATAAAAAAAAGTTCATTTTCCAAACAAAACATAGGTTTTGTCTTCTGTATGGTTTAGGAGAGGTCAGGTTCAAGAGAGATTTCAGAGATGTATCTCCGGAATAAGATAATAGGGTGGTACCGGAAATACATCTCCGAAACCAGTACTGATACATGATAAAAGTTTTTAGATTCACATTTGTCTATAACTTCCATAAATTTAGGCTCTTGTTTTTTATTTCATACAAACACAAAATGTCTCAAATGTCACAAATGAACATCATATGACATGTCGCAAATGTCTCTTTCTCCAATGCGATACCCAGACAAAAGTTAAAGCTCAATGAGTACACCTCTTTTGCATATCTGCAATACGAAGTGCATAATCTCCTACCTTATGGAGATAATCAAAAAATTGTGAAGCTCGAGTACCATTCACCGTCAATTAACAACGACAACAAGATTGAGTACAACAACTATGAGGTGAATAGAGATGCAGATGTAAGGGGTATATGGAATAATTTTTTCCTTCCAGAAACAAAAGTTTCGATCGAGTTGGAAACGGCGATTTGAAGACCGGTCGAAGATGTTGAAGCGTCCACCTAGATATTGGAATATAATGTTTGATTTTATATTAACATTACCTATGTAATACTGATTTTATGTTATGAATGATAATTTTATTTTGTCTAAATACAAGTTTCTGATTTTTCTGCTTCTATTTTTGTTTCACAATTTTACGGAAATGCATCTATGGACAAATATCAGAGATGCATCTCCGAATTAAAAAACCACATTCATAGACCGTCACTCAAAATTGGTAGGAATTGTGTGTACTTGGGATGCGTTCGAAGATACATCTCCTGAATCAAAAGATATTTTAGTATTTTCATATGATGACTTAATAATATATAAGGTGCATTAAGAAACTCAGTTAATCCTATATAAAGAAACTTATTTAATGATTTGGGTTCCACAAATACTATTAATACAAATATATATATTTTTTGTTGCATGAGTGATGAAGATGAAGTGAGGAGTGATAAAGAAGTCTTAGTTAACTTATCACTTCTAATTTAATATTAATATTTTCTTATTTTTTATTATAAATTATTTTTATAAAAATATATATTAAATTAGAAACCATTTTATAATACCAATACATTATTAATGTTACTTTTAACTTTATGCATTAAATATTTTTCCTTTTTTATATATATATTTTCATTACTATTAATGAAAAAAATTATAAATGTTTATAATTTCATTTTTTATATGATAATGATTTTTAATACATGTAAAAATGTCAATATTAATAAAAAAACAAAAAAAATATTAATTAATAGTGACAGTTAAAACTAAAAAAATTGACATTTTTTTAGAATGGTTCAAAATCTCCTATAGTCAATTGATGGAAGTAAAGATATGTATCAATTTTTTAGAATAATTTTTATACAATAATTTAAGAAATGGTATCATAGATGGTCTTTTTCATAAACTTTTGTTTAGATAGTAGTGACTTATACCTTGGGCCGTCTTATCTACTATGTGGTTTGGCTAGAATTTTAGATGGCACCCCCAAAATTATACCTTACACCTTCACTTCACATGTTCATAATATTAAAAAAAAATATTTTTTAGTTAATTATATTTGTAAAATTTCTCTTAGGCTTAAAAAATTCGACAATTCATACAAAAAATTTGTCATGTATTTATATTAACATTTTTGAAAAATTTAGTGCGTCTAAACTATTTAACCTTTTTTTTTTAATTTGTGATTTTTACGATATTTTTTAGAGTTGCGATTGCATCGAAAGTTTTGTGTGGTTCATACTAGTTTAAAACCTATATAAATATGTCTCTTATGTTAACAAAAATATCTCACAATGTCTAAATTTTATAATCTCACATTTGTGTACTTCAATATTGTGAAACTTCTTGTTGATTTTAGGCTCACAGAGGACACCCTCTTGATGTTTTGAATTTTAAATTGGATAATCTCTTGCACTATCTTGACAATAGAAGAGTGGTTAAGATCGAGTATCGTTCACCATCGATTGATAATCAAGGAAAGTTGAAGTTCAACAACTTTGAGTTGAAGATCGATGAAGATTTAAAAATTATGTTAAACACATATCACCGATACGAAACAAAATGTCAGATCAAGGTGGATGCAATAGTTGCAATATTTTTCGACGATATTATCAAGATGTTGAAACTTCCTGAATCATCTAGTAATGTTCAAGTTTTGTTCATGTTATTTTCTTGTTAAGTTATGTTAAACAATGTTCATGTTAAGTTATGTAAATCCCGCAATAATGTGATACTAATTTTCATCCAAATCAATGTTAAGATAAAATGTCAATAATATACAAATAGTTCATCACAAACCCAAAATAATATCAGCGACAATAAATAATTAACAAAGTAATAAAATATACACATGTTCACCACAAGCAAAAGTGAGCTATATGAGATAACCCGATATAAACCTCACCATCTGGGTTTATCTAATACATGAGATTATTTGAAAGAAGTGTTATCATCTGCAGATGATATTGGTCAGTCATACCAGGGGAAGGCAGTGACACATCATCTGAATGTCCTCCATCATGGGAAGGTCTAACATCATCTGCATGCTGAACATGCGCAATGATGTGAGGGTGTGATACTCTGATGTACCACTATAAATAACCATCCAAACACTTCCCGAGGAAAAGTTCCTCAATTGCATTCTCTCTAATAGCACCACTGATAATGTTATACCTAAGCCACCTATAAAATCCCCCATATGGCACAACAAAGTCTGGTCTGTAAATGCCTTACACATACCCAAATTGGCGCAAACACCCCTCAAATAAATATCTAGCCATAAAACTCTCTCATCGAACTCCTGATGCATTATATGGTCTGCATAAGGTGTCCATATAACATCGTCTACGGTCAAAGCATATATCCTCCTTATGTA
Organism: Lathyrus oleraceus; assembly: GCF_024323335.1. NCBI lineage: Eukaryota > Viridiplantae > Streptophyta > Magnoliopsida > Fabales > Fabaceae > Lathyrus > Lathyrus oleraceus. The sequence goes on along the minus strand of NC_066585.1, from coordinate 534,763,871 downwards.
CTATAGAAAACTACTTGAATGACAATAATCAGACCTCTATCTGCTGGCCCATGGGGAGCCATCATTAATAGAACCACGATCGCGCATGTAAAAAAATGGACGGGAAATGCTCGTATATCCAACACTACATAATAAACAGAAATTACATATACGAAATGTAATTGATAAATAAGAAATAAATAAATTAAACATAATAAATATTCATACCTGAAATAGAGTCAAATAACTAGTAAGTTGTCTCATCTCAAAGACAATTTTCTCTTCAAAGGTCGTATATAATATAGTCAATGTAACAAATTCATGGTGGGCACATTTAATGGGGCATGGTCCTATAACATTTAAAGCACAAACCATCAGTTACTTTCAATTAATGAGTAATAAATAAAAACAACTTGAAATAAAATATTTATACCTCTCCGTGCCATAATCTAAATGCCACATGATCGATATACCCAATGAACAAGGTGGGGTCACCAAGCTCTCCAAGGAACCATGCATCTGTGTCTACAGACAACTCTGTATCAGCCTGAGTTTCCACCTTCGTATCAGCTTGAATAGGAACCTCCATATCAACTGGAAGAGGAACCTGAATATCATTATGAGTTGTTGACTCAAAATCATCAACAATAGAACCATCTGGCTTGGTATCAAGATCTCTAGACCGTCTAGCTATATAGTATGAGGTGCACGAGATTTCTCATTCCTCTTACGATGAGAACTAATTAGGACTATTCTATCCAATCTAGTATGCAATTGCTCTCTGTCATCTTCGTTGCCTCCACCATAGCACTTTGGATTTACTCTCTCTCTCTCTCTCTCTCTCTCTCTCTCTCTCTGTCTCTCTCTCTCTCTCTCTCTCTCTCTACCTTGTCGCTAAATCTAGGAACATTATTGTTGTCTCTTATTTTTTTCCTCACCACACACACACACACACACACACACACATGTCTCTTCTTCTTTTCCTCACCACACACACACATACACACATACACATATACACAAACACACACAGACGCACACACACACACACACATACACACACAATAGAAAATTTAATTTTTTTTCTAAGTTAAAAGAAGTTTTTGAATGACCAATATGCATAAATGTTTCTTAAGCACCGAAGGTATATAAATAATCAATTGCATATCACCTTAGATGAGAAACATGACCGAGATCCTTGAGAAACCATATCTTGATCAAAATCAAACTTGTTAAAATTAAGTTCTTCAATCTTGACTTGTGCATCAAACATATTTTCTGTTCTTTCCAACACATTTGTCTTCACCAAAACACCTTCATAAGAGACTTGTCTTCGTAGCAGGGCGATATCTGATTGAGACATGTTAGAAGACACATTTATTATTGATAAGGTATCGTAGCCTAAATTACCTCTGATGGAGTTTTCGTGTAAGACGAGTTAGAACTACTATATAAGAAGGAGAGCACTAGGAGAAGGGATATACACAATTGGCAAAAGAATTCGACTGTGACTTTACTATTCTTCACTAATAGAGTTATCATTGGTGTACTTTTACGAGTATATTTGTTGTCCACCCAGGAAACCGGTAAAATTGAGTTGGGCCACAGACACCTATTCCAATAACAGTTCACCCCCATCTCATGATAACAAGAGGATGAACAACAACAACAACAACAACACTAGTGATCGAGCTGCCATAATAGAGATGCTAACCTCTATAGATGGATTTCATCATCGAAAGAAAGCGTTGTAGGAGAGAGTCCATGACTTCAACATCAATAACTCGTGCAGTCATATGTGGTTAATGAATAGGATCCCACAACTCCAACCAATCGTAATGGAGATTTGGGATGCTTTGGTCTTGAAAATTTCAAACCACCAATTTTTGTGTCATTTGATGGCAAGAGCAATTCCTAGCAGCACATAATCGCCATCAACATTCAAATGACCATCATATGGAGTATATGACTTGCTGAAGTGCAAGTTGATGGTTGAAACATTAAGGAGGCCAATATCAAATGGTACACAAAAGATGGTAAGTTGATGGTCATTTGATGCAAGTTGATGGTTATAATAGACTGTTGTTTATTTTTGTCACGAAAGAAATACATGCTCCTATTATTATAATTAAAGAAAATAAACATGACCATATATTATATAATATTCGTTTGCTTGAAAGGCCTTTCGTTTTTTTTTCTTTTTCTGTTTGAGATATAAATTAAAATTTTAAATTGGCCTATACTTGACCTAACATTAAACGTAAATTATGAATTTGAGTGACGTCTAGAGTGGAGTAATTTTCAAGAACTGAAGTATAAATAAATTGCATAATTTTCCCTTATTAAAAAACTTGTATAATTATTTGAAACATATTTATCTATCCTACAAATACTGAACTGCTTACTGCGTCTTTCGTAGAATTGGAGAAGATGGTGAAAATCTTGAAAAGTTATGTAATTAAAATATTTTTACAATTGAAGAACATGGAGTTGTAGGGAGGTGTGAAGTAATTATGGGATAAACGTGAGAGTGGAGGACAATTGAAAAATTGAAAACAATTTTTTTACAACTTTGCCTTGTTGGTGTGGGCCTTGGACAGGTCACACGGCCCATAGGTTAATCCTAGCAAATATTTGAGATTTTAACTTGGAAAATTTTACCTTGTACCCCTACAATTAATTCCATACCCCTACAAAAATTTAAAAATTCTCATTTTATCCTTAATTGGTTTTAACCAATTTACCATTTCATTTTTACCATTCTGTTGAAAATTGCAAAAATTACACTTTCACACCCCTCGCACCGGAACTCTTTGGAGAAGACTTCCGGTATGTATTTTTCCAAACCGGAAGACTTTAGGAAAGACTTCCGGAACACAAAAAAAAACAAACCGGAACACTTAAGGAAAGAGTTCCGGTTCATATAAAAAAAAAATTCAAAAAAATTTGCATACCGGAACTCTTCTCCAAAGAGTTCCGGTATGTATTATGTGTGTTCCGGAAGTCTTTCCTAAAGTCTTCCGGTACGTTTTCTTTTTCAATTTTTTTTTTTTAATTTTTTTTTTTTTTACAGAAATGGAAAATCTTCCCAAAATATGTGTAGATACTACTGATGCGTTTATGACGACGGAAAGATTTGGTACACGAGAAGAGGTTATCAGATGGATTAAAAAGGTTGGAATCGACAATAAAGTAACTGTTATTATCAGTCGTTCAAATACTGAAACGGGGAAGAGAGGGAGAAGTAACAAAATAATATTTGGTTGTGATAAAGGTGGGAAACACAAGATTAGTGATAGTGGTACCCAAAGTGCTTCCAAGAAATGTGGATGTCCATTTAAAATCAGGTCGACTCCGGCGAAAGATGGATCTGGTTGGAAGATTGATGTAAAATATGGGTTACATAATCATGGTTTACCTGATAGATTAGAAGGTCATTCGTTTATTGGTAGGTTGACCACAGATGAGAAGCAACATGTCGCTGATTTGGCAAAGAGACATGTAGCACCTAGAAACATTTTGCTTTCCTTGCAAGACAAGTTTCCTGAGAATGTCACTCGGATTACACAAGTATACAAGCATAAGAGTGTGATAGAAAAAAAGATAAGAGGTCCAAGGAGTGAGATACAACATTTGTTTAAGCTTATTGAGGATGCAGGATATGTGTATTGGAGTAGAAAACAGGATGACTCGGAAGTGGTGAAAGAGATATTTTGGGCACATCCTGATTCAGTTAAGTTGTTGAATATTTTCCGATTGTGTTAGTTATGGATAGCACCTACAAGACAAACAAATATAGACAACCTTTGTTTGAAATTGTTGGCATGACATCGACTGAGTTGACTTTTGCTGTTGGATTTGCGTATATGGAGTCTGAGCAAACAGAGAATTTTTGCTGGGTACTGGAGAAATTAAAAGAGTTTTTTGTGAAGAAAGACATGTGTCCACAAGTGATTTTGACAGATAGAGATCTTGCTTTGATGAAAGCAATTGAAGTTGTGTTTCCCAACTCGATTAATTTGCTATGTAGATTTCACATTAACAAAAACGTTGGTGCCAAATGCAAACAACATGTGGTGAATGACCTGCAAAAGACGATAGACACATTATGGATGGAAGTTGTCTGGGCTAGTGATGAGGTTGAGTATGGTCAGCGGTTGCATCAACTTGAGTAAGCATGTGTTGATTATAGTGGATTTATTAATTATGTGAAAGACACATGGTTGACTCCACATAGGCATAGATTTGTTTGAGCATGGATTAATCGAGTCCTACATTTGGGTAACACAACGACTAATCGATACGTCTTATAATTTTGTATGTGTTATTTTTATATCTGATATTATTTTTATGTTTTTTTTATGTGTTATTTTGAATATCTGATATTTTTAATATTTGATATTTTCAATATCTAATGGTATTTTTTATATCTGATATTTTTAGGGTTGAATCTGCTCATTGGAAGTTAAAGCAGATGTTAGGAAACAGTATAGGTGACATGGTCAAATGTTGGGAAGCCATGAATAACAACTTGAGGTTACAACTGGGAAACATTAGAGCTTCATTTCAAAAGAGTTTTTACGAAGTTGAGCACGCGCACGTAAGTCCCTTTTATGGTTATTTGCGTGGTTCCGTATCTCGAGCTGCTTTGAGACGTATTGCTGAAGAGTTATTGAGAGTTGATTATGTTGGAACTAACAGGAAAATATGTGGTTGTACTCTTAGAACATCTTATGGGTTACCTTGTGCTTGTGAGTTAGGAAGATACAGAGTAGGTGGTATACCGATACCCATTGATGCTGTTCATGTTCATTGGAGGAAACTAACTATGGAAGTTGAGTTAGAGATAGGTGAAGATGATGGATCAGAGGTGGATATGACGGCTGCAATGGATGAGTTGTGGAGACGATTTAGGTCATTAGATGTTATTGGGAAAAGGGCATTAAGGAGTAGGGTATGTGAACTAGCATACCCAACAATGACAACATTGTGTCCACCACCTGAGAAAATAAAAACCAAAGGAGGAGTGAAGAAGAAAGGAAAAAACCAGCAGATTATGATGTTTATAGGGACCCTTCGTATCATGAGTATGTTGATAAGGCATCTCAATCTTCACAAAGACAATCTCAACCATCACAGACTTCGAAGAAGATCAAATTATCAAAGAAGCAACCACAATTCATTGTTCAATTTCCTAATCATATTAGGTCATACATTGAAGATGTAGTTAATGTTGAATCAGATGGTAATTGTGGATTTAGAGTCATTGCATCATTGCATGGATATGGTGAGGATGGTTGGTCAATGGTTCGCAGAGAGTTGGGGTTGGAATTAATAGACAAGGATAGGTCAACTTTGTATGACAAGTTATTTTCTAATCGGTTGTCAGCTGTGAGAGAATCTTTGATGATAGAATCGTTTGGTTCACAGCCACCTGAAAAATGGATGAGTCTACCAGATATGGGTTACTTGATAGCGAATCGTTATAATGTTGTACTTGTCTGTTTAGGCAATCCGTGCATCACTTTCTTTCCGATGACAAGTTCACATTCACCAAATGTCTCTATTTATTGCATTGGTTTTGTTAACCAGAATCATTGGGTTCAGGTACGTATTTATATGTCTAAATATTTTAATTATTTCAGTTAATATTTTATGTTATATGACTTAATCTTTTAATTATTTTACTTTATCAGGTTAACATGAAAGAGGGGTTTCCATTGCCACCGGTCACATTAGATTGGAAGAAATTTCGTTCTCATATAGCAACTACTTGGATGCTAGGATTTGCAGGACGTATGCAACATTGACAATTACTTACACCTGTATTAGCATGATTATGTAATCAAAACATAAATATGTAATCAAAACATGAAATCTATATTATTATGTCTATTATATTCAAAGCTTAATACATATAATCAATGTGAACGAGAAATATGCAAAGCTTCAAATAAATCAGAAAACTGTGGATCTTCCTCTTCAGCATTAACTTGTCTCAGATAGCGACGAATCAATGTAGATACACGAGCCCAATCAGGATCAGATGGCCCGGCGTCATATACAGGAACGGGTACCTCTCTAGGAGCGTCACGATGGGGAGGGACCAACCGTGGATGGGAAACACGATAATACCACTCCAGATAACCGTCTACTACCTCAGATGGAGTGGTGGCCACGGAAGATGAACCGATCACATCGACAACACTCTGATGGTAACTGATCCAATCAACATCAATATCCGTCGCCATCATACAATCCAGAGGTGGGGATGGAACATACTGCCTATACCCGAACTGACGTAAACATCTATCAGGCAAGTATGGAACAACTGTTTCACCCCACTTCAAACAGCCCCTGTAAAGACATATCTCATCAAATACACGCCATGCTCTATGATCCTCAAATGTTCGCCAGATGACGTCGGTAGGTGTCAGCTCGTCCAAAATAGGTCGTAAATCATCGACCTTCAGGACTCCTTGTCTATACGACCATCTCATCGCTCGGGGAAGACCACAGTTTCCAGCAGGATTCCAATTCTCCCCTCTTTTTCCAACAGTTGGAAAATACTCGTGAATCCAACACTGTTACAAAATAAAAGCATAATAAATAAAACAAATTAAGTTACAATATTTTATAAAATGAATCCAACACTTAATTAACAAAATTAAATTATATACCTGTAGGAGAGTAGGATATCCACCTAGCTGTTTGCAACTGTACATGGACGCATCTCCAAGATATCGGTAGAGGGTAACTAGTGCAGCTGCTCCCCAACTATATCCTGAACATCCATCCAAGTCCCTAAACAGGAGGAGGTATCGTGCCTCTACAAGTGTAAAGATCTTATCAGCAAATATGGTGGAACCCACCAACATCAATAGATGTGCTCTAGTCACATATGCCCAGCTGGAAGCAGCCCTATGATGTACGAATATATCATATAACCACTCCAACTTGTAATACGACCCCCTGCAGCTCCGAACATGTGACTGTGCCTGACCCTGTGACACTCCTAGGTAGTCAACAGCAAGTTCAACAGCTAGCTCTTCAGTCACATCCTGAGGACTCCAAAAGATACCCCTAATGGGCAAGTGAAGTAGACATGCGGCATCATCTAAAGTAATGCTCATTTCACCAAACGGCATGTGAAATGAAGATCTCTCTAGATGCCATCTTTCCACAAATGCAGAGACAAGATTTGTGTCTATCTTGTTCAGACTCGTTCTCTGCAGTGAAGCTAAACCGGATCTAGATACCCAACTCTCCATCTGTGGTGGAAGAGCCAATGGAACCCTAGAAGTCAACTTCAGTCCATGTCCGGCAACCTTCAACTCTTTCTTTGGTCCTCTTTCCTAAAAACAATTAAAACACATATTAGAAAACAAATTATAAAATATTCAACTATTATTCATTTTCAAATATAGCCCGTTTACTTACCTCACCGAACCATATATGTCGAGCAACATGATGCTCGTACTTCACCAAAAGAGACGTATCGTACGGCCCTTCTGGATATCCAGTCGGCTCAGCTGCAGCTGCAGATGAAGATGCACCCCGGTCTAACGTGCGGACTGGAATCCGGCCATCTGCACCTCTTCTTCGAACCACTGCAAAAATAATGTTAAAAAAAATAATTAAAATTAAAAAAAAAAAAAAAAACGTACCGGAACACTTCCAAGAAGAGTTCCGGTTAGCAAAAAAAACAAAAAGCCTTCCGGAACACTTTCTTAAAGAGTTCCGGTATACATCAACCAAACCGGAAGTCTTGAAGAAAGTGTTCTGGTATACAAGTATACAAACCGGAAGAATCTCTAAAAGACTTCCGGTTCAGTGTCCATTAAAGACAACAAACCGGAACTCTTTAGAGAAGTGTTCCGGTGTACAAATATCCAAACCGGAAGACTTACTCTTAAGCGTTCCGGTATATAGTGCAAAAACGCCAAAAATTTGTCTTCTCCGGAAGTCTTCAACGAAAATGGTAAAAAAAAATTGAAACGGTAAATATACCCTATTTATATGAGGGTATTTTGGTCAAAATTTTTTTAATGTAGGGGTATGGGTACAATTGTAGGGGTATAGGGTAAAATTTTCTTTAACTTGCCACCCATTGTATCTGACACCATACCAAATCTCATGAATAAACAATACAAATCTTGCAACTTTTTTTTATTTTTTTTCAAAATTTACCAACCACAAGCGTGGATTACAAATTGTCCGGAGAGATACTGAAAATTTTATTCTATTTATTGAAAATTTCAAACTCAGTATTTTTCTTATCATAAATTATCAAATTTGCGTGAATTTGTACAGTGAATTTCATAATTTTCGGTATTTTTTAAAACTGTATTCTCATATATTTTGAAATTTACAATACAAATGATTTGCATTTTTGTAGAAATTTCAGAATTTTCAGTAATTATAAAAAAATTATTTTTTCACGGAAATTTCAGAAACTCCGATAAAATTAGGAAAATTTTAAAATTTCCGAAATTAATCTTATTCCCCCCCCCCCTCCCTTTTTTGCAGTGAAATATAAGGGTATAAAAGACACTATTGAAGGCAAGAGGGCCGCACAGCGATGGCGGCAGTCAGGCCGTGCCGGACGGTGGCTGCCGGAGTTCGAGAATCGATATGAGCCGCGCCGCAAGGTGGCGTCTGGTGCTGCGCCCCGGGTCGGAGGCATCGACGGAAGGGAGCCGGGTGGCAGGTGTCGCGGCCTGAGGGCGGTGGAGGCGGTGCGGGCCCTGGCGATAGGTTTAAGGTTTCGACAGTTTTCGAGTACGAGGAGTTTTTATTGATTTTTGAGCAATCATCGACATCAATGAACTTTCGGTAACCTTAGGGTAAATTTAGAGTAATTTGAGTTAAACTGCCAACATTACGGTTAATAGAGTTATCACCTGTGAATAGTTGCCCTTAGAGTATTTTTGAACACTTTATAATACTTTTGGAAACTCTAGAATCATTTTGAGAGTTGAGATTTGTTGTTGAGCTATTTTTGAGATTTTTGAGACATCTATTGAGTTATAAAAGATATAATAAAGTTTTTAGACTTTCTGAGTAATATTGATGAGTTAGAGCTGTTGAGTAACAACATAACTTTACTCCTTTGAGGTGGATAATAATTATTTTAAAATTATATTTTTGAGATTAATAATCAGGTAGAATTACAATGAGGCATGCGATTGACAATCTTATGATTCAATAGTGAAATCATATTTTGATCATGATATTTTAATGATGGCGATTTGTTATTGATGATTTGTGATGGTTGTTTAAATTACATGTTTGTCTTTTATACATGATCATGCATACATATATTTTGAAATTAGATAGGACTTTGGTCATGTGAAATGAGGTTAAGAGAGGAACCATATCGGTCTCATGTTCAGAGAGAGACACTGTTCAAAGAGGAACCAGAGACATGGGCAATCAGTAACAAACCTCTGACCCCAAAAACTCGGTACCACATGCATATTGACGAAGGATTTGGTGCATTACCATTTGCATTATAATTTGAATTGTGATTGTGTTTGGTGTGAGTAATATACTTGTGATTGTTCGTTTGCCATCCTGCTGTTAATTTTCACCATTAACATTTGTAAGGTGTATTCTCACTCATTTCTTGTTTGTTTTGTTGACTTTATGCAATGTTGTACATATACTCAACATGAGTAGTTACATGTGAGTTGAAAGGTGGTCATATAGTTTGTCTTTATTTATTTTTATATTTATCGCTATTTAGTTGGTTTAAAATATGCTCTGATCTGTAACATCGGGAACTTGACATATTATTTGTTGTGAGTTGATTTTTAGAATTTATTTCCTTTGAGTATTTTCCTTTAAATAATTATTTGATGTTTTGAGATATTTTGAGTTCCGTTGTGAAAATTTGAAAAATATCCATGAAGTTGCATGTTGTGTTTTGAGTAGCATCCTAAACGGTGGATTTTCTCTTTTATATTAAGAATTGGGATTTAGGGTGTTACAATAAGCATTGACTTTCACGACAACAACTTTGCATTGGGCAGTTAATCGAGTCAATTTCAATGGTTCCATGGTTTTCACAAGATTGATCGAATGTTCGAACACGAAGAAGATCAATTGGTGGTTTCTCGTGGAGATTCGAGGAAATTAGATGTTGATTCCCAAATACGACATATATTCCATGGTAGAACTAAGAATATGCAATGAGGTGGGAATGAGATCTTCTGGTGAGGTGATGATTTCTTCCGCTAGGATATAACGGGATGGATTTGCAAGGTTAACACTCCAACACCAAAGTCTGTGAAATATTCGATAACAGTTTCGAGTGAGTGAAAGAGATGTCTGAAATTGATTCATGTGGAGCTTATCTAGGGTGAGTGGTTGAAGCTGCTCCTGATCAACCTACCCTATTATAAGGATCAATATTTTATTAGACTAGCCAATGGAAGAAAGGTCAGAGGCTGAAGTTGCTTACTCCGTGCTTTGCTTAGGTCTCACATGTTCCTCACTCGTCGTCTACATCTTCTGTGATAAGCCTTGATTGAGCATTTGTATATGAGTCTTGCAAACGACCAGGAACATATCATATGTTTTTGACTGTACAAACTTTATTTTTGTGACACTAGGCTATCATTGTAAATTATATAGGATAAATTAAACTCACATCCCTTCCTCTAAAGTCTGTTAAATGACACCGACACCATCTGATTTGAAAATATGCACCAACCTTCACTAGTGTTATATATATCAATGAAAATTTTTAGTGAGTCAAAAGATAAATGTCATCTATACCTACCGTTTTTTATTATCGTTAAAAATAAGAGGAGATGCCAGTGTCATTTTAATATATCTCAAAGAAGATTAATGTATATTTTAAAATAGAGTGGATGTCTGTATCATTTTAATTGATTTGAAGAAAGATGAGTGTAATTTTATCTAATTATATATATATAAAATATGTCAAAACTTAAAATACCGAGGGAACTATGTTTTGCTAAATATTACTATTAGGCATAACAGAAAATATAATTAGGCAAAAAATGCATTTAATAGCCTCCGAAATTGCGTAACTAAGGAATGGGCATCCTAGTTGTAGCATCCAGCAAAGGAAACTATGATTAAAAACTATGGTTCCTAATTTTGAAGTCTCTAGAAATGTACCACTGTACCACAGCTATATCCTATAGACATGAAGTAAACTTTCTGAGATCAAAAGTCTGACACATCCACATGCTTATTCAATAATAATCTTAAAGAAGTTGGCTTATATGGCCCAAATTCTTCCCATATATTTATGAATTCATGGACCACGTATCTTATTTAATCAAACATAATTATTATATCATCCATGAATGGCACCCCGCCATGTTAGGTTCTGCTTGAAAAAGGAATTTAGATTAGTGGCATTAATTGCTTGCTAAAGTTGTTGATTTTAATCACTTTATCTCAAATCATTACTAAGTTATTATGGAAAAAAGAATTGTTTTCATAATGATTGAAATGTTGATATAAGGTATACGGAATAAAAGTTAGTTATGGTGGGACTGTTTTAGAATAGCATACTCTAACAAATTCTAACTACCATAACAAATTATTAACAATTCAACTAACTCTTAACAACTTTAGCAACTTATATAACAAGTTAGTTAATGATTCTTCTAACTAACTTATTACTTTATGTATAGTGTGATATCCCTCTACATATATATTAATTATCCCTAATTGAGATATAAGAAGATGAAACAACAAAGATAAAAGTGGTTTAGTGAATAATTTAGTCGGTTGATCTATAGAGGAAATATAAAGGAGTGCAATTTTTTTATAAATTATGTGGCAATTAATATCCAAATATTTTGTTTTCTCACGAAAGATATGGTTGACTTCAATATGTATGACACTAAGGTTGTCAAAATAAAGGACATGGGGTAATTTGTAGCATTTGACTTGGAGATCATTGAGTAAATATAAAAGTCATTGGAATTGACAAGTGACACTTGCAAGGGCCGAGGACCTTGAGACAACTAATTACTTCTTAGTGCGCCATGAAATTAGTGACTTGCCAATGAAGAAAAATTTCCCTGAGATTGATCTTTGTTTTTCTGCGTAACTGCCCAATCACCTTCTGAAAAACCAATGATTTTTAATTGTGAATACCTTGAAAAAAACATGCCTCTAAAATGACAGTTTTGAGGTACTATAATGTTCTAGTGATTGTTTTATGTGATAAATTAACTTAATGTTGTTTAAAGAAGGCAACATTAGGTCTTGTGGTTTTGAGGTGGATAAGTCTTCCAATAAAGTGCCTATATGCATGGACATTTGTGTATGCAATGCTTGTATTATTCTTTAATTTGTTAGTAGGGTCTGGATGGATTGTGATAGGTTATGATCTAAGCAATCTTGCATCAAAAATCAAGTCTAAAAAATATTTTCTTTGGAATAAAGTGATTCCTTGCTCGAAATGAGCTACTTCATGACCTAGGAAATACTTCAATTAGCCTAGGTTCTTGATTTAAAATATGTGATGAGGAACCTACTTGATTTTGTCAAACTCAGTGCTCACCAGTGATTTTGATAAACAATCACTTAGTTTTAAATGTATTTCCTGAAGGACCAAACTAGTAAATCCTGGGGCGTGTTGCATAAAAATTCTGAGAAAAAGAAGTTTGCATTGACGTAAAGAGTATTTGTGTTGACTACTTTGAAAAAATGATTAAGTTTGAAAGTAAATGTAACAATAATCTCGACTAAGTCGAAATAGTAACTTGAATGAAAATAAAAACAAATAAATGTATATGAAATGAAAAGAAGACTTTATTTGCATAAGTCAAAGTTGGTAGGCAAGTACATTTTCTTCAGAGACTCGTTTCTCGCTTGTGTATGGGTACTTTGAGTTTGTATTGAAGTTTACAATGGTTTTGTCACACTATCCTCATAGTAGATTCCCTATTTATAGTACTATAAAACTAACTGTCTTCAACGTTCAATTGTCTTCCATCCGACACGCCACCTCTGCATGCTTCACTTGCCTTCGATTGATCTCCATGTGTCTTTGGTGTTTTGGATAAGATCAAAAATAGTTATTTGGTTTGATTTTGAATTTGCTTTGGTCGAATCTCCTACGGCCTGTCGAGTTGGTGAGCAACCAACTTTGGAAATTTCGCTAAGTACCAGACCAAATCCTCAATATGTCGAACATTGATGTTTTGTCCCAATGTTTCGGGTTGAAAGGCATGAAATCTTGCCTTACGCTTTGTATACAAATTTCAGCTAACTCCTTTAGAAAGTTAGTATATTGATATTTCTTAGCTAGCAAATTGCCCCACCCCCCTAAAAATGCCACTTTTGATTCATCTTGAGAGACATGTGATGTTTTTGGAGTTTTCCTAACTATTCAAAGTTGTGCGCTGACGTCAACGTCATCATGGCTATGACCTGAACGTGTTTTCCAGACGTGCAAGTTTAGAAAAAGCCATCATGGTTCCTATTTCTTAAGAAAACGTGGGTCACACATAATCCCAACTTCCCATTTTCTCAACCTTCGTGGGTCATTTGTCAAAAAGGTTTTTTTTTCTTTAAAGGAAAATAGAGAAAAATAAAGAGAACAAATGGTTTTCTCCCAAAGCTATAAATAACTTTCTTCCCACCTTATTCTCCTTTCTTCCATTTTACTTGTCATCTTCAGTAAAAACTCAGAGTTTCTTTTTGCAAAAACTCAATATATACTCACTTCAACTCAAATGGCATCCACACCAACTCCAGACCATAAGGTCCCTCTTGTTACCTCTATTTCCACACCCAATCTTCTTGGAAATCAACTATATGTCCCCGAATCTCCGCTTCAAGAAGAGAAAGCCCTCATTGGGAAGTCTAAGATATTAATTCCTTTCAACATTTCTGATATCAATCATGTTTTCTCTGGCCCTTTTCCCGATCTTAACATAAATGCCGATAGATTTAGTGAGATCTTACCTTGTTACCATCGTACAAAACCTCTTGCGGTTGTAGATAAACCCTTAGATTTTGCCGACATGTCTACCCATATTTTCCACTTGGCTCCGTATACCAATAAGTCGAACTACCTTAACTAGTTGAATAACGTAGAATCTAAGAAAGGACGAGTTTGAAAAGGTCAATGTCTTTTCAACCTAATCCAATTATCTTTGGTAGGTCCTTCTTACAGCCAAAACATGTTGCTCGCCGCGTTTCACTTTTGGGAGGATTCCACAAACATCTTACAACTACGTTGTGGCATGACTACGCCGACATTTCTTGATGTAACTGCTATTACTGGTCTTTGACCAACTGACAAAGTCTTCAACCCGTCTATCCAAAATGAAAATAACATTGGATTTAACTCAAAGCGTGTTAGCTTCACCAACTTCATCATTGATCACTTCGACGAGACGACCAATGAAGTTTATGATGAAGAACACATTGCCTTTCTGTCCCTATGACTGTTACATTTTGTTTTTTTAATCAATTTCTTTGCAATTAGCAAATCTATTTGTTACTATAGCCAACCAACAACACTCTGGAAGAAGAATTTGTTTAAGCCAATTAATTTTGGCATCATTCCATGAAAGAATTTAGTCTTACTAACAATCCCAAGGGTATGCTTCCATTGTCTGGTCCCTTATGGCTTCTTCAACTTTGGCTTAATACCAATTTTTAAACGACATGGAAAATACTTATAAAGATCATGCCCAAAGAGTGGTTCCGACCAAGCACGATGTATACAACTACCGGTGTCACCTTCATGTCGACATCGATCACGTCGAAGTCTTATCTGACATTGCTGATGGTGAGGCATCAAGGCTCGTTTGATTAAACTTTTCACCTTTTATATATCTTGGTCTAACCGTGTCACACTTCTTTGCAGCTACCGCTTTCAGGAAAGCCACGAGGGATGTTGCTGATGTAGGTGATCAACTTGGCTAAGTGTCAAAGGTAATACTATAATTTTTTCTAACTTTGAATTCCTTAGTAGTAGTAATCTAACTCGCATTTCAATCTATAGAGTAAGAAAAAAGAGTCTGTTTCGACAGCTGATGTCCCCAAAGGGAAGGAGAAGCAAAAGGAGGAAGCCCATGTCGAAGATGAAGTAGCAAAACATGTTCTTAGATCGCCTATTTTTATTTTCATCGGTAAAACTCAAACATTTTGTATGAGCAATACTTCATTCTTTCAGGGTCGAAAGTGTGCAAACAATGCAACCACTTCTCTACATCTGTCGAAAAAAAGCAAGAAGGACGTGTATGCTGAAGCGTCGAAGAAGACTCAGGTTTGAATCTTCGACTCTCTATTTGTCTCTCGATCGTGCTTCTTCATCTAGTTTATCTCCATTTAATTTATTTCCCAAGAAACTCAAGAGATAGAGGAATATGATTACACTAAGTCATCTCTGAATCCCCCTCAACTGGAAGTCCCTCAACTTGAATAACATCTTGTTTTCACCTCCGAGCCCCGACAACCTGAGAAAAAGAAAAATAAGAAGCTAAGAAAAACTTAACTTTCTGGTTCTGGCAACGCCTCCCAACAAAAAACTCAGGATGAGGCTGCTATAAACATCGAAGGAAACAACATTGAGGTTCGCTCCAATGTTTTTCCTAAGCCAATGGGAAGTGTTGAGCCTGTGTCAGAGAAGAAAGCTTCTGATGGTGCCTTCGCACGAGCCCTGGTATCTTAGAACTCTTATTCTGTTAAAAACTTCATGATGACTCTAAGTGTGTCAATCAACTATTCTTTTTTGTAGGGAGGTCCACTTCTCAACAAGGAACCCAAAACACCAACTTTCTCCAGTATTGATTGGTGGATGCCTCCCAATACTAGTTCCCATTCTGCTCATATGACTATCACTGGGGAACATGACCCTGAGACCAACAAAGAAAATATAGATGAAGATGTGAACAAAGGCGACAACCAAATCACCAAACCAATATCAGTGACTAGTCATGCGCTATCTCGTGGGGAGGATCAAGATTCTGATGACTCGGATGAGGCTGATGATTCGAATGGGGGCCTAACCACTTCCAACAGAAAAAAGTCAGTTGCTTTGTCTAAGGATTATGAGGACACACCAACATAAAATGATAAAGACTTTGAGGATGCAGAGCCTCATTCGAAGAACGAAGCTAGCAAAACTACATATGCTCTTGGTGCTGAATTGCAACCTGGTGTGACTAAGTCCTCTTGTACCGTGAGTATAACTCATCATCCCATCAAATATTCTCCATCCAATACTTCCCTCAGTTGAGAGGAGATCATGGCCATTAAAGAACAAAATCTTGTTGAGGTCTTGAGAAGACTGGTAGAGAGTCAGGGAATGAGTGTTGCTAGTCGATCCTCAAGTTCCTTAGTTACTGAAAGTAATCTTAATGAAGATTTTGCACGACCAACATGGTAAAGTAATAAATACCTACTAAGATATATCCGTGGCCCTTATAGGATGCAACTCGAAATTCACCAATTAGGTCTAATGCCCAACCTCTGAAAGGATAAGGCTTTACAATTAAATGTAATTTGCTAGCAGGGGCATGTTGGATCCCAGTATGTTTTTTGAAGGAGAATTGCGATCCAAAACGCAACGGAATTTAAAATTTTCTCCTTTAATGATCCTTACGAATGGGCATGATGAGTGATAGAATCATTACCTCTTGTGGAGATCACGAACGTTGAACGATGACAACGCCTCTACTCAGTCCACACGAACGGATTCCTTCAATCTCAGTGCTAGCTGCTACGAATGAAGGCTTTGAGTGAGATAGAGAGAGAGAAACGAAATTGCAAGTGTTACAATGCTTCTACACAAGGGTTCTATTTATAGAACCACTTGTGTGGGCTGCAAGCTAAAAAGCCCACTCAAGTGTATATGGCCTATATCTTATAATATGCCAAAATCACTCAAGCTCGTGGTACCTTACCATATTTCGTATTCTACTTAAGTACACCGTACCTTACGATGTTCTTTAATTCACTTAAGGGCACCGTACATTACAGTATTCCTTAATTACTCTATCTCTCATCAATCCGTCCTTTGTGTGTGACCCTATAGGTTTTCGCGGCATTGAAAATTATATTAAATCACGTATTTAACATAATAAACAGTGAGCGGTATCTAGCAACACATCACTGCTACCCAAGACACGAAAATATCATGTGATCTGACAAATCCTTTTGTGATAATAATTATGTGTATAATTACCCTTTTGCCCTTATGTCTATATTGAACACAAGGCATAGACCGTGTCATCCTTGTCCAGTTCAATATTGGGCCCATAGACATTTATCCTGTTACGCAAGATGGGCAAATTCCATCTAGGTCACTCATGTCCCTTAGCATGCGTCGTGGAGTACCCATTAACTGTCTTTATGGTCATCCAGTTACGGACAACGTTTGATCAACAATAAGGCACTCGACTCTACATCTAGGGTCCATAGTGGTTTCAGGTCGAAGGGTGGTATACACCAATATCACCATGAGAATAACTTATGACACTTTGCATAACATTCTATATAGTATTCTCATAGCGGGTCAATCCAATATAAATATTACTCTTAATATTCATACTTATGTTTGAGACTTAATAACTCCTTATCCATGATCCATGAGATGTGATCACCAGTCTATAAACATAATAGTCTTCATGCTTTAATGTTATCCCACTTCACAATAAAGCTCGACTACGGATACTTTAAGAATAATGTCCTTATGTTTAATGTGCTCTCATGATTAAGTCACACTTGATACATTAAACGGACTATCTACTCCAGGGACTTTATTAAACAAACATAATAAAGAAAAAGCCTTTTATTATTAATAAACAATTCGATACAAGTACCAAAAGTATTGGCTTCTAGGGCTTACACCAACATTTTTAACAATCTCGACATCTTTTGGCACACTCTATGCAGTTTTTTTAACATGGTTGGCTAGTATACACCTTGTCAGAACAAAAGCCATTTCATTTTGTGGTCTGCTTGATGGGCACCACAAGATCCACTATGGATTTTCTAAGTATTTCACATTAGGTCTTTGCCAATCTTCATTCGACATATTATTGATGGCGAGGACATCACACTCCTTGGATTCCATGTACTTCATTATCTCGAGTCCTTTTTCTCCCGTAGCTTTTGATGTCAACATCCTTGGAGGGAAAATGCTGGTCGGGATTAATTTTATCCTAATCTAGATTAGCTCTTGCAACTTTTCCTTAGGAACTTTGTAGCCTGAAGCAACTTTGAGCTATAATATATATATGATATATATATATATATATATATATATATATATATATATATATATATATATATATATATATATATATATATATATATCTATATATATATATATATATATATATATATATATATATATATATATATATATATATATATATATATATATATATATATATATGAAGGTTTCTATAAAGTCATGGAAAATCAAGTTCGTTTTTCTCTGAAGGTTTGATTATTCGTAAGTCCTAGAGCGCTTGGGCATATAAACGCTCTTTTTGGTACATCATCTTCATCAATGAAGATTTGATTATTCTCATAATAGCTATCCAACATACTTAGGTATTCATGGTCTGCTTCCGAGTCTACTAGCATTTCCGCGACAAATATGGGATATTCATCTTTAGGGGTAGCTTTGTTTAAATCTCTAAAAGCTATGTATACCCGCAATGTTCCATTCCTTTTAATAACAAGAACTATGTTAGCATTCCATTCGACATACTTGGATGTTGTCGAGTATTTGTGTTGACTACTTTAAAAAAATGATTAAGTTTTAAAGTAAATGTAACAGTAATCTCGACTAAGTCAAAATAGTAACTTGAATGAAAATAAAAACAAGTAATGTAGATGAAATGAAAAGAAAACTTTATTTGCATAAGTAAAAGTTGGTAGGCAAGTACGTTTCTCCAGAGACTAATTTCTCGCTTGCTTATTGGTACGTTGAGTTTGTATGGAAGTTTACAATGATTTTGCCACCCTAATCCTCACGCTAGATTCCCTATTTATAGTACTATGTGTCATACTTTCCCAACCCTTTCACTCATGTGCATAATTCCTTCATTAAACTTGATAATTGATCACTATAGATTCAAAGCTCAGTGGCTTGCAAAGCTAGGGTTTGCCCGTGGATCAAAATTTAAAAGTATGACTTGGATCTTCATCTGATCGTATTGGGAGTGAAACCCTAATTTGCTTGATCTTTGAGATGTGGATTCAAGGAGACTATACCATGTCATTCCTCAAGGCATTCAAACCCTAATTCTTGATGGTGTTCATGTGGGACCTTGTGGGCACTCTTTGGGCCTTATCTTAACTACCTAAACCCTAATTTGGGATTCCCACTTGATCATGGCCCCATGAACCGTAATTATGTCCAACACTCCTTGTGTGGCCTTCTAACCCTAGTGTAATCTGATTCTCCATCATTCATGGTGCTTGATTCTCCTGCTTGGTCTAATTTCATTCAACAACCTCTTGTGCATGGTTCATTCATGTTGATTCCTTGGTTTTTGTTTCCATTCATCTGTGCTTGAGCCCATTAGTTCTAGCCCAAGTTCTTGTTCTCACAACCTTCATCTACTTCCATTCATTCATTTGATCATTATCATGCCATTATTTCTTGGTCCATATGTTTTGTTTAGGCCCTAGTTCATTGTACCTTTTTGTCTTGCTGAGGTCCTTATGTCTTTCTTTCATGTGTCATTTGTGGATCTTTGGTTTGAGTTTATGCAAGTCATTTCAATCCATTTCAAATTAGTTCATTTCATACAAGTCATGTCCATTCATACCTAATTACAAGTCATGATCATTTAAGTCCAAATTCAAACCATTTCAAGTGACATGTTCATGTACTAAATCAATTCAATTTTATTCAAATGTATCAATACCATTCATTACATGATAATAAAATGTCTACATACAAAAAAAATGCAAAAAAATATGTTGACCAAATGTTAACTTTGGTCAACAGTTGACTTTTTGATCAACTTTGACCAAAGTTAACTCAAATTCTTTTCCATCCTAAACCCCTAAATTTCCCATCCTAGTTCTAATCCTATTTTCCAAGTTCATGTCAATCTTTGGTTGGCCATTTGTACACAGAGGCTTCAAATTCAAACTTAACCATTTGTGTTCAACCACCATTGCTCACTACATGAAACCATGACTTACAAAATAAGGCAAGGCATGGGATACAACCACAAAGTCAGAATACACATGCACTCATGCTGCAAACATAGGCTATGTTAGTCCAAGTCAGAATTTGTACAAACACAATAGCATGAGCAAGTCATAACAATACACAAATGTCACATTATGATGCACAATATGCCATGATGCAGAACCACAATATCATACATGATGCACATCAAAACCAAACCAAGATGCAATGCATACATGAAATCACAAGCCAGAACATACTGCAGATTATAAGTCTGAACCATGCTACATGTCAGTATGCCAAACCATGAAACACCTGGAAAAAGTTTGCAGCACCATGACTCACAACCTAACCATTCACAACCTGCAACAAAAGCCTTGCACGTACCTACCTTTCTGGTTCAACTATTGGGTCTTCTAAAGTTACGGTACTGTGAGTCCTTCGCATTGACCGAGAAAAAGGTGGCTTAATCTAGACAGTGTAACAACAAGGTTTCAATATTTGCCGTAATTGGTCCTTAACAACGGCGCGAAAAACTTGATGGGTGTTTTCCACAAGTATACAAATTGTATCAGAGTAATATAAAAGGTTGTCGAACCCACAGAGACCTAATGGTCAATCTATCATTTTCTATTACTACGGTGTTTATCTAAGGCGATCGTGAAAAAGTTGAAATAGGAACAACAAAGTGAAAATAATAGACTTGAATGAATTCAAAAATGTAATACCGGAGTATGGCTCTCATCGATCAATATTACTCTTATTATTCCTAAGTAGAACTATGTACGGGGAAATGTTTTCTTCCTTGAAAAAGAATTAATTAAAAATGAACCGTCACTCTCGCGTATTCGGAACCGAGTTTTACTCTCTAAATTATACAATCCGTTCTCGCGTGTCCGGTGTGTTTTGCGTTAAAGTAGTGAAAACCTTTTTTTAGAAATTAGATTCTGTTACTTAGTTAAAAGTGGTTTTGGTTGGAAATTTTAACTTTAAAGGGTTCCCGGTTTTTTCTCGGATAATCGGATTCTAAACTTATAAACGCGTCCGAAAATAGTTTTAAAATCACTATCTAGAAATATCAAATTCTCCTAATGGATTAACAAAGTGCTCTGGTGGTGTTTATTAATAAAAAACTTAACAATTTTACCTTAGGTACCAAACAACTTTCGATCTTACCCGGTGTATCTACAGTTCTACTCTCGTAGTAACCTGACCAATTTAATTTCCAAAAAATTGAGATAAAAACCAAAACAACCCCGATCATAATCTAAATAAATAACAGCTGATTCAATAAATAATAAAGCGATGAATTGAAAATTAGAATTAAACATATCAGGCGATTCAATTATGAACGTGCAATGGAATAAATTAAACTTCGAAATTTAAGTAAGGCAAAAAAATAAAAATTACAGTAAGGCAAGAAAATAACAAGCCTGTAAAGTAAATAAACAAAAAGAAATAAATAATACTGATAATAATAAGAACCTGCTCCAAACGGAGTCTTGAATCAGGTACATGAATAAATTGAAGGAAAACTTGAACGGGTAAATAATTCTGGCAAGATTAATGCTACAAAATAAAGTGCTCAAACTCAATAACAACACCAATGCAATAATTCTCTGATGTGAAGAATTAAAACTCTCAAAAATATAAATATATGGCTTAAGTTGTACTAAGCTTGGATCATCTCAAACATGAGTTTCAACAACTATTTATAGTGCTAGAAATCCCTGGAAACCAAGTCAAAGCTGCTAAGTTCGTGTGAGAGAAAATCGGGGTAATGGGGAGGAATGCTTCAACCATTTGATTGCTTCACTTTTATAGGGGACGACGACCACCATACCCCTTATGGCGAATGCCCCCTTCACAAAACGCAGAGACTTGGTCTTTGTGACCGTTGGGTCATGGGACACGTCATCCACATTATGGCTACCTCAATGGTGAACGCCATGAGTGCAAAACACGCCTTTTCTCCGTTTTTCATCTGATTTGTCTCATTTCTTCGCGTACGGCTCTCACATGGTTAAGTACCTGAAATCCAGACAAAATAGTAATTTACATTGAGATGTATCTAATGTGTTTAGATTTTTCAATGTTTATGGAATTTATGGATTTGATCTAGTATGCATGTCTACGCTCCATCTTTAGTTGATGCATTCCATTAATTTGTTTAGCCAAACCAATCATCTTTAAATACCTTTATCCTATATATGACAATGATTGTTTGTAGATTGAACTGTAAAGTATAATGATTGACACAATTTTGAGATTGAAATTAAATTTAATGGTGAATATATATATATATTATATATATATAATATATATATTATATATATATATTATATATATATATATATATTATATATATATATATATATATATTGTAATTAATCTGAACTGATTTACCATTATGTAGATGAAGTTTAATATGCCTAATGTAGTTAAATAACTAAAAACAATTCTTAGAAAAAAATATTTGATCATTTGCTCGTGAATCATGAAACTATAAATTTGACTTATTACTTACATAACAAGTAATGACATTAAGACTATCCGAGGAATGTTGCTCATTTGATAAAGGATCATAATGAATTTAAATGGATGTTATGAGTTGATACGAGCTTAAACCAATTTCATGAGTATGTGAAGGAATCAATTTTTCTTATTGGAGCAAGCATATAAGCTTGTTATATTTCTCGAGTTAGACCAAAAACATTAAGATCTTGTTGATTTTATGTCTGACATAGAATTTGGTTACTGAGAATTTTTAACATTGTTATTGGATGCATTAGCAAAAGATGAAGGCTAGTTAACATGAGGATGGTCATGTTTCTGATAGAAAAAATCAATTGTGTGACCATATCTGATACAATGAGTGCAATATTTCTGTCATAGCCTCCATAATTTGAACCTCTTCCTCCACCATAGCATTTCTTAGCATCATATGTTTTGTTGAGAAATTAGATTCATCAATTACATATGTAGGTGTGGTATTGCTATCTTCTTGAGCCGTTTGAAGTATAATTTATTAATAGAGGGTAAGAAATCCATAAAAAAACCCTAGGTTTTTACAACATAAATTTTCTCATTCAAACATGTGAGAAATTGGATTACTCCTTAAGAATGTAATTTCTGACAAATCTGATTGCTTCACATATACAAGGGTGAGGGTATGTACATGATGAAATATGTCTATAAACATTGATTTCATTCTAAAGAGTCTTCATTTTAATGAAGTATTCAAGGCCCGACTTATATCCTTGTTTGAGTTTGTTGAGTTCAAATCTAAGTGTAGTTACACAAACACAATCAATTTTGGAGAATCTCTCCTTAAGGTCATTCCAATAACCATTGGATTTTTCATGGAAAATAATTGTTTGAGAAATTGAATCAAAAACCAAATTAATTAATCAAGAATGTATCAAATGGTTGCATCTTTCCCAGGTTACTCAGTTGAAATTATCAAATTCAAGAATTGTCATGAATATCCATCAATGATAGATAACTTGTTCTTATCTAAAAGAATTCCGCGCATGGACATCCTTCGAGCTCTTGTATAGACATCCTAATTGTCGCCCCCTTATCGCTAATTACACTTAACACAAGCCTTCTATTTTTCATTCTTTTTAAAATACACAATTTTCGTAACTTTTTTGTCCATGTTTTTTAACAACATTTCTAACAACATCAATAGAAGAAAGGGTTTGGCCTATTTTAAAACTGAATTACCCCAAAAAAATCAAGTCCATGTGATGGTTAATTCCTTAGTTTCATGTGTTGTCTTATTCAAGTTTGGTCAATATTTAATTCTTCTTGTTTTTGTCTTATTGTATTGTCTTCTTTGATATTCAGCATGGGCATGCGATTGTTTTTTACTAGCATTTAACAACAATAATCAAACTTTATTACAATGAGATGAGTTACATGAGTTAAATTATAATATAACATTTTATTAAAAATCATCAATTCATTCAAATTGAGATTTTTTAATAGTTTTCTTTCTTTATAATTCTTTTTAAGTCTTTCTTTACTTTTAATGGTTTGAAATTGATCCATTATTTTATAACATAATCTACGGATTTTCTCTATAAGTTGAATGTGTCTATTGTTACCGCATGAATCAGACAGAGTTTCATAGAGAGATTGTGATAGAACTTAGCTAATCCGATCAAGGCGAAATTCTCATGCAAAAGACCAATATGATCAAACTTTTGAATACATTTGATGTACAGAATAGCAATGAAAATCGAGTATTGTCATATCAATCTAGATTAATTGTAATCTATACAGAAAAATCCTGAAGGTTTTGTACTTTTATGGTTGAGTGTATTCTTAAAATGTGAAAATGGAAGAACTTACGAGGTGATGAATTTAAAAAAACCTATCCAATTATCGATAAAATTTCTCCTTCAACTTAAAATTATTTTTATATCATATAAATTCAACTCCGAGACTTATATATTTTATACCCTTTAACTTCCATCTATAAGTTAGAATCAATTTTTTTCTCTAAACTTAGATTTTACATATTCTATCTTATTCAAGCGTGATCTTTCATTTCAATTTTCTTTTGACTTTTTAAATAAGCCCATATCTTCAAAAAAAAAAAAAATCTTATTATTTTGAAGTAAATAGGGTGCATTGTTGCCTAGCTGTAATATACAGATCATGTTAACCAATCATATGTACATTTCATTATTACAAGTTATTATTACTATTTGAAATAAGCCAACTGTCAGCCTTCAAACCAAACTTATCTACAAATTAATGGCAAAGAAAAAAGCATTGTGTAATTAATAACTACTTGTGCCTAACAGTTGCATATGCCACATTGTTGCATCTGCATCAGTACTATATTTGTCATCATAACTGTTAATGTATTACACAGTACTCAGAAATCAAATCATATCGTATATATGTATAAATAGTAGAACTTTAACATCACAAAGATGTACTAGATTTTACAATTGACATAAATAAACCATTTGTATTCATCAGAATAATAATAACAATAAATAATAATAATGTACATATTAATGTTATTTTTAGGAGCATAATAAACACAATATTTTTTTTATTATTCTGATAATTGTAAGAACTTTAAAATTAAACATCATGGAAAATGACAATAATCACTATTTAAAAAAACGAATTTTCAAAAAAAAAATGACAGACAAAATAAAATTAGTCTTCGATTCCGTCATTCTTATTTTTAGTGACGAAATTAGAGACACATTTTTTTCTTTTGTCTGTAACTTTTTATTTAAAATTCCATTTTTTTAATAGTTTATAAAAAATCAAAATCGGTTGAATTGTTCTTCTCGATTTTAATCTTTCTTCTTTGACCCAACGATTCCGTCTGTTCCTGCAAGCATAGCATACTTATCCTTCCTTGTTAGATTGGTACATTCAAATCCAAGAGTCCCTCCAAGAACCCTTTGGATATAATTTGCAACTTCAATTGAAGATTTCCCTCCATTGCAAGTCAACTCCAAAGGCAATTGGTTCAAGAAAGTGATCTCATAAGTCGGCATAGGGTTCATGAACACAAAATAAGGATCCAACAATTTGTGTCCCCGAACTGAAGTTCCATAAAACATACTTTGTTTCGTATTGATCGCGACCGGGACAATCCTATCTGTTAGCTCAGCAAAAAGAGCACTAAACCTCAATAGAAACGGCTCCCTACAAGTCGTTCCTTCAGGACAAATTACTAAATCGCCTTCTTCAAGCAATTTCTTTATATTTGCAGCGTCTCTGTCTCTTTCCCTAGTAAGTGCGACTGCTTTTATAGGCGAAATAATCTCGGTGAACTTACTTATACTATAAGTTACACAACTTATTTTTCTTCCTAATGCAACAGCTGTAACAACCGGATCCAAAACTGTTCTATGGTTGCAAATAAATAGTACACCACTTTGTCCATTTTTTGGTGGTGGTGGAGGTGTACCTTTTCTAATTACTCTTATTCCAAGTAACTTATAATTGTACCAAGCAATTCTTTCAGGCAAAGGTATGTTGAGATAGACCCTTAAGATTGAAAGTATGATCCCAATTGGCATCCATAGGAAGGTTAAGAGTGCAACTAGAGGGGTTGGTTTTTGGACTAATCTACCCTCATGAAAAATTATTGGGCTTAGAAGCTTGTTTCTTGGTAATGCGTCACATTTGGTCCTTGGCACCATGTAACCTTCCTGTAAAATGAAAAATATATAAATTCAGCACCTTTGTGATAAATATATTTGTGCAGATTTAGAAATATAGGAGATGAATTCAAAAATTGCAAAAAAAAAAAAAACAAATATATATTTTTAACCCTAGTCGAAATTTTATCGGCTCGGATAGTCCATTGGACTTTAGACCGATCCGACGCAACATATTAGAGCTGACCAACTTTTGGATGAATATAATTTTTTTTTTACATTAACAATATCAATTAAACTCGGTTTCGTTAAGACTGTCCAATTGGGAACTGCAGAGAAATCCGACTTATTCATCTTTAAGGGATGAAATGTTGATCATTAAACTATTAGATAATTTTTTTAATTAAACTCATCTAATTTGTACTAAAAATGTAGGGATCTTTTAACTTATTAGTTATTTACAAAACATCAATAATGTTGGCATCATAAGTGTAGAGAACCAAAAATGGACAATAATTTAAAGAGGGACCAGTACAAAGGTTGAGGCTATTAAATACTTGTTCTTAAATATAAAATTCTATTGCAAAATTTCTATTTTATATCATCGAGAAAAAAATAACAGTGTTTAATATGTTCATTTTATTTATAAATACTTAACATATCTTTTTATACAACTTGATTTTTTTTATATGAAATTTGTGATTTTATTTAGGACTCAAAGAGTATAGAAAAAGACATGATGCAAGATAAGAGGAGAACTGTTTACAGAGAAATAGATTTAAGAAGAGAGGAGGTGCAATATTGAACAACATGTTATGTTCATTAATATTCTCACCCAACATTGAAAAATTAGGGGCCAATCTTATTTATTAATCACCATGTTAGAGTACGTGCTAGTGCTAGTTTTGTAGGGTAAAGAAACAGCTCATAAAATTATCCTCAAAAAGAAATTTGAAAAAGACATCCATGTATCGAGAACGGAAAGACACGTTGACTTGATTCGAATAAGTGAAATATTATAGATTTAAGTTTATATTTTTTTAATCGAATATTATTACACTATTATTACACTATTATTAATGAAGTTGGTTTAACAGAATTATGTGTAATTTTTATCTCTAAATATATTTTTTTTTCATAAAAACAAGATTTATTAATGTTTATTACAATTTTGCTCTCTTATTTTTTCCATTTCATGGAATTCCTCTCATATTTTAAATTTAGATTTGGTCTCTCATTTATATTTTTAACAAAAAGAAATTAATGATATGATATGTTTTTAAATAACATGAAAAAATATAAGAATATAAAATGATTTAGATGAATTACTTATTTTTATATTATCAATTATAATTTAAAAAAAATTAAAGATAAACTAAAGCATGTAAGATATTTTATTGCAATTTCTTTGATATAACATCATTAAATTAAATTATATGTCATAAAATATGTAAGATTTATATATTTTTAGTATAAAATAAATGAGCAATGAAGTAAAACTGAATCATTTTAAAATAAGTGAGAAAAAAAAAAGAATAGAAGAACTAAAATTATAATTAAAATTTATTTTTATTATTAGTTTTTCTAAATATATATTTATTAATATTATAAATTTGTCTTATATAAAAAGAAAAAGTCAGAGGTATACACATCCATCCTCAAAAGAATATTTTAAAAATATTAACATATAAAAGACAGACACATTAAATACACTAGTCAATTTTTCTAATTTTCTTGAAAATAATTAAATATACATAAATAGCTAAACAAAACGATAAATAGACAGATGGATATTTATATATTAGGTGAGGGAATTAAATTTCCTACACAAATATACACCAATGGCCCATATAACCTAACTTTTCAACCATCCATTCTCAACTATACTATCTTTTATTAATTAACAAACTTAATTATTTCTATATATAAGAAGAAAATAAGTCAAATTAGAGTCAACTAATTATGATTAATTAATTTTGAGTATTAATCAATACCCATCTAATATTAAATTATCATATTCCATCTTAAACAACATGATATATTAGTCTGTTAATACAAAATTAGGTTAAATTAATCGAATATTTCCACATGCAACATAATATACTCGATAATTTAATAGATTAATCTCTGCAGTTTCACGCAACATAGGTGATAGATTAATCTTTGTTGTTTCATGCAGATATATTCGATTTATGCATTTTTTTTCTATAAAAAAAAGTTTAACACAATTATATACTAACCTTGCAAATTGACATGAAGTCAGAGTCAGTTACACTGTCTCCAAGTCCCAAATCAGGCAAGTTGTTACTTCCAAATTCTTTCATAACTGCCTCTTTCTTGTGTTCACCAACAAGAACTCCAGGTTCCTTAACAAACCCTGTTGCTCTCCCTCTTTTTGTAACCATCAATTCAGTTCCAAGCACCTTATCAACTCCCAAAAACGTCTTAACAAAAGGCTCAACCATAATCCTCGGACTCGCGGTAACAACATACCGTTTCCCGAACGAATTGAACACGTTCCACGTCACCGGATGCACGTCCTCGGCGTAAAACCTAGGCAAAACCGACCGAGAAACAATCTCAACGTCTCTTATCCTTAGTCCCGCAAATGTGACAAAGATCAATGTTTTGATCGCCAGCGTCTCGGAGACGAATAGGTACGTGAAGTATATGAACGGGACTAAGGATAAGAGAAGTAATGCTCTTAGAATGCTTCCGGCCTCGAGTGCGATGAGCATGTAGTAGGGAAAAGCGCTCCGCGACACGAGAAGCGTGCCGTCTAAGTCGGATGCGACGGTTTGGTTTGATCTATCTTTTGTGCTACATTTGGAAATTGGTTGGAAAAGAGGAAAGAATCCCATGAGAAATTGAGGAAAGTTTTTTGAAGAAAATTTTGAGTTTGTTGCTAAGATGTTTTGTGAGAGAAGATGAGATAGTTATGTATTTATGAGAGAGAGGGTGAAGGGGTTTTTAAAGGACAAAGGAAGTGTATGGTTGCGTTGGTGAGCAATTTTGAGAAAGTAAATTTATAACTCAATGTAATATATTAATAATAATAATAATATGTGGTGCCAACTTTGAGAAATAAATGTAAAGTTTGATATAATGTATACTAATTTGAAGTTGCAATGAATATTGATAAAGTAAGAATGCAACTAGCATTCTATGAAAATCTGACTGGCAATGGAAGGTCTCATCATATATGAATAATATGAATAAGTTCTTCTTAATTCTTTTTAAGTACTTGAGACTTATAATAATTATATTTAATGAATAATCTTAGTGAATGATAATCGTATTTAATGAATAATATATAAACCTAAGAACTTAATTCTCATCATTTTATTTTGTGAGGATTAAATGTTGTCCTAATTTTTCCATCTAAATACTAATTTTCCCACTTAAAATTTAAGGTTTAGTCAACTTTTTTTAAGAATTGTTTGTTTATCTTCAAATTTCATTTTTTTTCTTCTTTAAAAATTTCTATATCATTCCCTCTTTCGAGTGGTTTATGTAGATATGATCTATTAGTTCATTAATGACATAAATACAAATAATTAATATTTCAAAAAAATCAAAGAGCTCAGAACAGTGATTATCTGAAACCTCAATAGAAAATAACTTCAAAATGGAATGAGACTCATTGCTAAGTTAATTTCATATTTTTTCTCTTTAATTTTTTATTTTATTTTAATATTTTGGTTAACTTATAGTTTGATCCTTTTATTCTATCTAATTTACAAAATAATTTTTTATTTCAACTTCAAATAATTTGAGTTTTTTTCTCACAATTATAAAATTAACTTTTCTATTTCAATTTTAAATTATTTAAGTTTTTCTTCAAAATTTTGCACTGAAAATTGACGACGTGTACGTGTAATTTCTATTTTTTTAAATCTTTTAATGTTTTAAATAAAATTATATAATGATTGACACATCCTTTAAAAATGGAAATATCATCAATTTTTTTTTAAAAAAAATATATAAAAATGAGACTAACACTATTTGAATTTAAAATTGCGAGATTAAATTCTTAAATAAGTTAAAATAGAAAACTAAAATCGTAACTAATCATAATAATTTTAATAGTAACTTTTGTATTAATTATAAATATAATAACATGTGGTAGATAAACATTTGATGTTAAGACTTTAGTATAATGAACAAGGAAAAGGTGTAAAAGTAGTGTGTGTAATTTTTGGCGTGTGAGATAGGGAATTAGTTGTTGAGAAGAAAGTGTGATTGAAGTAGTTGAGAATGAAAACCATATAGTTGTGTTACATTCAATTTGAGCCTACTTTTTAGTTTTAGACGCTGTCCTTTGCTGCCTAATAAAATCAAAGTCGAACGGTTTGCTTTTAAAGTTTGTGTTTTTTTCATTAATTTGGCTATCTACCTTTATTAGCCAATTTAGGCAATACTAAATGTATAGATAGATTGCTTTCTTAGTGTAAAATATGTCTTTAGACAATGTTGTTGTTGTAAA
Organism: Lathyrus oleraceus; assembly: GCF_024323335.1. NCBI lineage: Eukaryota > Viridiplantae > Streptophyta > Magnoliopsida > Fabales > Fabaceae > Lathyrus > Lathyrus oleraceus. The sequence goes on along the minus strand of NC_066585.1, from coordinate 534,733,096 downwards.
TACCTTGACAATTCAATCATTCTTTATTATTGTGGGATGTCTATGGTCATTTCAAATACATACGGGCTTTATTTATATATTTTACTAAAGATTTCTTTTAGAAGTTTAGCTTAGTTTTATTTATTTTAAAAGAAGAAATTGCTATAGTTGGAATGGTTGATTCGCATGTTTTTTCTAATCAGAGTGGATGTTTATGTTTTTTTATGATACTTGTTTCACATATAGTGATCAAAGTTAAATGTTAGATAAATGAAACCTTAAACTAATAAATTGGTTTTTTTTGTTGTTGAAATTATTGTGATCATATGTCTATCAATTGTGGTTAAAAATTCTATTATCAGGTAGCGACAAATGATGGGTTTCAAATAATCCTATTCGCTTTGTATTATGTTAAATTTAAATGAATTTACTTTTTACTGCAAATCAAATCAAACCCTTTTTATTTTACGTATTTCTTTATTTTTCCTATTACTTACAATAATCTTCATAAATATAAAGTTTATTGTATTCCTCGACAAATTTTTTATACTTGTTAAAAAATATAATAAGGGTTGTCCTATTCTGCATCAACATTTATTTGGTCCTACCGATCTCTTGAACATTGATTTGTCTGAAGAACTCATAAACTTTGACTCTGTCGGTAGGTTTTCACACATTTCCTTTTAGAAAATTAGAGTTTTATAAACAAATGCGTATATTTTAATCTTTAAGGTCAATTGTTGATACCATGAGAGTAGATTATAAACAAAAGCAAAAGATAGTGACGATTTTATAAAACAATCGATTAAATGAATATTTCAGTTAACTTAGATTATGAAAAATCAAAACAACTGAGAAATATTAATTTTCTTAAACAAGCAATTCTACAATTATAATAATTCAATTTTGACACGAAGCTCAATTGAATTTGATTAACCGATTGATCAACCTAACAACAAGAGTTCATACGATAATGATCATATTAAAGTGACTAGATCTATCACATACCTAAACTTTAATTACAAAATCTCTATAAGCAGATAAATTCTAACTACATATTATTGTACAAAAGTGATACAAACCTAAACATTCAAAACTGTACAGGAAATTAAAGAGAGAGAAGAAGAAGAAGAAAAGTGCGTCAGATATATAATGGTTCAACTCTATCATCCTCACAGAAGCTTAATCCACTATTCAATGGTTTCCAATTGACAATTGTTTATAGAAATTATACAACCACTTGATACAAGATACTCTTGAAAATAACACGTCTTTTTATCTTGATCCTCTCTTGTAGTATACAAGGTCTTCTTTTCCTATCTTGTGAGATTCACCTGATCTCGACTTAACTCTTCCAAAATCAATAATTCTTTCAAACCTCTATTCTGCATCAACGTTTACTTGGTCCTAAACAAGCAATTCTACACTTATAATAATTCAGTTTTCACACGAAGCTCAATTGAATTTGATTAACCGATTTATCAACCTAACAACAAGAGTTCATACAACAATAATCACATTAGATAATATTCAAATGACTAGATTTATCACATACCTAAACTTTAACTAGAAAATCTCTATAAGCAGGTAACTTCTAACTACATATTATTGTACAAAAGAAATACAAACATAAGCATGCAAAACTGTACAAAAAATGAGAGAGAGAGAGAGAGAGAGAGAGAGGAGAGAGAGAGAGGAGAGAGAGAGAGAGAGAGAGAGAGAAGAAGAATAGTACACTAGATATATAATGGTTAAACTCTATCATCCTCATAGAAGTTTAATCCACTCTTCAATGGTTTCCAATTGTTTACAGAAATTATACAACCACTTGATACAAGATACTCTTGAAAATAACTCATATTTTTATCTTGATCCTCTCTTGTAGTATACAACGTCTTCTTTTCCTATCATGCAAGATTCACCTTATCTCGACTTAACTCTTCCAGAATCAATAATTCTTTCAAACCTTTATTCTGCATCAACATTTACTTGGTTCTACCAGTCTATTGAACATTAATTTGTTTGAAGAATACAAAAACTTTAACCCCTTCTGCAGGCTTCCACACAAGTCTACCTAAGTAACCTGGAGAAAAGACTTCTTCTTTATATTGTTGGATTGCTAAAGTCCAGCAACACCATACAATATGAATCATGACCTGCAACTCAAGAACTTCACAAACATCAACAAATAATGAACCTCTTCTACAATATATGTCACATTCTCTACGAATTGAGAATCAACTGATGTTAATCTTTCTAGAGGTTAAAGATGAGTTCAGATGCAAAAGATAGATGTGAAAATGTATTTTTTGAAAGTGGGTTTCCAAGTCTTTAGAACAACTTTCAAAGTTATGATTATCATCACAATAATCACTTTCAGTTTAATTATGGACAAAATGAGTGAAAAATGTTGTTTGATTTGAGTCATAAGCACACGTATGATTTGAGTCATAAGCAGATGTATGATTTGAGTCAAGTGGCAAAGTAATTTGAAACAAGACCTACACTTTATGAGAAATCCATTTTTCCATGATTTGAGTCAAGAGAAACTTGTGAGTCGACTCATGCAATACTATGATTCGAGTCATAAAAACTTTTATTCGAATCGAACAATTTAGAAGGAAAAACACGAGACTGCATCACTTAATGATTTGAGTCATGAAAACTATGATTCGAATTATATAGTTCTGTGAGTCGAATTAATTGTAAATTGATGGTTGAATCATGACATATTCACAAAATTCTTGAAATCCCATGTTTCATTTGATTTGAATCATAGGATGTGTGATTCAAATCACACACCTAAATTCTCATTTTTTTTTTGCAATTTTAAAGGTGCTGTGAGATTCTAATAATATGGTGACTTTAACTAATCTCAAATATGGTTCTTGATCCAAAAATTCAACTAATTAACTTAAAGCATATTCCTTACACTCAGAAACGATTTTTTAAAATTATGCATGCGAAACACAATTTAATGCAAAATACCATTTAAAAAGCATTGCACTCAATTCTAAGATATTTGCAAAGATCTAACTAGAGGAGACTGAAATTACGAAAGTGATAAATGATAAACAATAATAACTGAGACAAGAAACAAAACCAAAGCTCTAGAGGGCACTAGTAAAAGGTGAAGAAGAGTGGAACGATCATACCAATTTGGCGATCTAGGCTCTAATAATTTGCATAAGTAATGATTAGTACACACAACTTAAGCAAAAGCACAATTGGACACGTCTTCCTTTGCACGTTTGAGGAGAGAAATTTTGAAACACTCTTTAAGATGATATCAAATGAAGTGAAATGGAACATGTTCTGATTACATTTGCTTGTGTCTTCCCATTCATCAATGATTAATTACTTTGTTGCATAACTTATGTGTCGACAAGCTTGGATAACTTGATTCAACATTTGACAGAAATTTGGCTCATTAAAAAACTTATTACTTTGATTCTTCTCATATGCTTGTTGAACAATTAACAAACACACCAACATCTTTAAATAAACTATCTCCATCTTCCTTCACGATGACCTTGAAAGAGCAGGTCTTAAAGGAGATGCTTCTACTTTCTTCTAATAATCCTTTTATTTTTCCTTCTGATTAGATTCAAATGTTTTAAACTTTATGAAAAATAAGTTTTTCAAACAGAATTGAAATATTTAAAGTCTTCAAGTCATGTGGCTAGGTGGCTATTTCTGTACATATACCTTAACACTTTGTCAGTCCAATCCTTGTTAGATAAAGTCATTTTAAAATTCTAACTGATGATTATATAAATTGTTAACATAATGGTATTAGATTGCTTCATATAACTCAAAGTCATTTAATCAACTGATATCAAGTAAGTAACATGATATCTATTCAATCATATAAATTCTTCTATTTATTAATGGGAGCTCAATCGAACACGCCCTTTGGATTGTGCTAGCACATATCCTCAATTTTTAAGGTTGCAAGACTTGATCAAAAGATAAGCTCTGATACCACTAGTTGGTGGAGGATATGGGGATCAAATGGTATAGAGAGGGAGGGGTGAATAAATATTTACCCTAAAACCGTTTTCAAAAACATTTCCTTTTAAAAAATAAGAGTTTTATAAACAAATGAGTAGATTACAAGCTCGGGGGCCAATTGTTAATAGCATGGGAGCAGATTACACACATAAGCGAAAGATAGCGGTGGTATTAGAAAACATACAATTAAATGATATTTCAATTAACCCGGATTATCAGAAATTAAAACAACTGAGAAATATGAATTTGCACAAAGAAGCAGATTAACAATTATCACAACTCAATTTTCACACAAAACTCAATTAAGTTTGATTAATCGAAAGATCAATCTAACAACAAGAGTTCATACATCAATAATGGCAAGAGATATTATTCAAATGACTAGATCTATCATAGACCTAAACTTTAATCATAAAATCTCTATAAGCATATAAATCATAACAACATATTATTGTACAAAAGCAATATCAACCTAAGCATGCAAAACAATAAATAATTAGAGAGAGAGAGAGAGAGAGAGAGAGAGAGAGAGAGAGAGAGAGAGAGAGAGAGAGAGAGAGAGAAGAGTACACCAAATATATAGTGGTTCAACTATATCGTCCTCGTAGAAGCTTAATTCACTCTTCAGTGCTTTCCCATTGAATTTTTTTTATTCAACTATAAAATAATATGACAATTGTTTACATAAATTATATAACCACTTGATATAAGATACTCCTGAAAATAGCTAGTTTTTTTTATCTTGATCCTCTTATCGTCTGAAGAACACAAAAACTTAGATTTTGTCTGCAGATTTTCACATAACTCTACCAAAGTAACCTGGAGAAAATACTTCTTCTATTTCTTGATGGATTGCCAAACTCCAGTAACGTCATACAATTTGAATCTTGGCCTGCAACTCATGAACTTCACAAACATCAACAAATAATGAACCTCATATACAATTGATCTCACATTCTCTAAGAATTGAGAAGTAACTGATGTTAATCTTTCTAGAGGTTGAAGATGAGTTCATATGCAAAAGATAGACGCACTACTACAAAAAAACATATTTTACCTCGGTGGTGAAAGTGATTTTACTTCGGTTTCACATGCGAGGTAATGAAGGGTAACAAGAAAAAAATTCATTTTACCCCTTAGTATTTTTCCACTGAGGAAACAATTGTAAAGGTCATTAGTTTGATCTCTAGCAACAATCTTTTTTTAAACTATAAAGTGCGTGCCACATACCTCTCAATTTTTTTAAATATACGATGGAAAATGAATATATTTAAATCTTAATTTGAATGACATGTATTTTTTTGGGCACATAAACTATAAATATTGTGGCAAAATTAGAACATAACTAAATATATACAGAATACCAAATTACATTATTTACAAAACCAAATATACACATATCCAAAATGGTACACCAATATAACCTATACATATTTGAAAACAGAACCATATAATGCTTACAAATCCCATAATGACATTTGGGATAAATAAACCTCTAGCAAGAGAACCTGTACATATTTGAACCTATAATGATAAAATCTATATACAATGCTTATAACAAGCAAGAAAAACTAGTGTTGTTCAGATTAATAAAAAGATAGGAAGGCATCGTGAAATTTTGTTCCTCAAGGAACAAATGACGAACATGATGCACCAACAACAAGTTCGACAAGATACACTAGAACCATTGAAATAACAATTTCTAGGTGATAGAGAAGAAAAGAAATAATCAAAATATTCAATTGTTTACCCAGTTCGGTGAAACTACACCTACGTCTAGGGGGTTGATTCCCCAAACTAAGAAAGGAAAATCACTTATTAGTAGTTTAGTACAACTATTCTTACAAGCAACAATAAACCATATGCTGTCTAATGCCTCTTCCTAACACTACTCGATGACTTTGTGTTTAGAGCCTAACTAAAGATAAGAACCTCCTCACTTTCTTATCTGCCGCACAACTAATGACAGGGAAAATATGCTATATATGAATATATTTTGAGGGATTTTGAGGTCATTTACACATCAATCCTCGGGAAATCATTATTAATGTTCATTCATCTTTTTTATTTTCTTGTGAATCAAGCTACCATGATGATGTGTAGCTAAGTTCTTTGTGTCCGGATTAGATGTAATTAACCATACTCGTATGTATTTATTTTAATCCTTGTTATATGAAGTAGTTATGAATCAATATAGAGGTATCTTTGTTTCATGTTTTCTTTTATGCTTTGAACTATTATTTAGAAATATCTTCCAAGCTTTGACCTAAGATTATCATCTATCAAAGAACAAAGTCTAGATATAGATTTGGGGTTTGATATTCACTTGTATCAAATCTTAATATTATTGTATTTCTTAATCGGTTGGGAGATCATCGATTAAACAATACAGTGAATTCCATAACACCGGTTAGACATAAGTGGTGTTGAAGAGTGATACGTGATTATAGTGATTGGTAACGATGTTCCTATACTAGATTGGTTGAAAACATATGAAAACGGTTAATAAAATCTAATCTTGACATTTTTCTTTATCTGTTAATTTCCGAATCATTTATTGTTGTTACATTTTTTATAGCAATTGTTTATTTTCACAACCAAAACCTTTTTAAACCTATCCTTATAATAATATTAACTATGGAACGACAATGATATCACACTAATCCATATGGAGACGATACATAAATACTTACCCTATCTAAAGAGGGAATTTCAACAAACTGCTTGAGAGGAAGTTTATTTGACCGAGTATTTTCCCGTGGGGTGTGCCGATGTTGCTAGTCAAGAAGAAAGATGGTAGTATGAGATTGTGTGTTGACTATCGGCAGCTGAATAAAGGGACTATAAAGAACAAGTATCCACTTCCTAATATTTATTATTTTGTGGATCAATTGGTAGGTGATTTTGTGTTTAGAAAGGTAAATTTGTATTTGGGCTATCATCAGATTCGTGTGAAGTTGAAAGATATTTTGAAGATTGTTTCCAGAGCGATGTATGGACATTGCGAGTATTTGGTAATTCCATTTTTGGTGTCTAATGCACCTGGAATGTTCATGGAGTACATGAATACAATATTTCATCCATACTTAGATTAGTTTGTGTATATATATATATATATATATATAATATATATATTATTATATATATATATATATATATATAGAGAGAGAGAGAGAGAGAGAGAGAGAGTATGCAAGGATTTATTTAGGCAATTTCCCAACCGATCTCTCTATGGGAACGTCTGTCCTCAATTCGAATTTGAATTGAGATATTAGTATAATAAATCTTACTTTGCAAAGGTACCAATACAAGAGATGAGAAATAAAATCCCATAAACCCTAGGTTTGTTCTTGATTCTATAACCTCCAAAAACCTTGATTAAAGATTGATCAAGTCACCAATAATGCTGCTTCAATTCACCTGTTTATGCTACTTCCTTGCACAACCTCTTTGTCTTAAGGCTTTCACTCGATTGAATTAATCCCAAACGCATACTTGTTGAACCCAAGATTTGTCAACACGATCTTCCATTTCACACTACTCCCTTGCCGATACACCTAGTCTCAAGGCTTTCACTCGATCAGATCCGAATTGCATAATCTTGTCAAAAACCTTCAAACCCTAAGAATCTTGAAGAAAAACGCTAAACTGATTTTCTTATTTGAATCCCTCAAAGATCACGACCCAATATTCTCGGTACAACAAACCTAATTGAACGTTATCAACCCTAATCTAGCAGGCACCCAATCAAAAAATGATTATGTGTAGTTTGATTGTGTGTATGCATATATTGATTTGAAGATGATGAGATTCTTTGAGATCCTAGATTCGTGTAGGTTTTACTCACTTTAGAAACCTTACTAGAGAAATATGCATGTATCGTGTCTTTATATATGTGAGACTCATAAGAAGAAAAAAGAATGCAAAAGGAATGAAAATAAATTAAAATTTTCAAAACATTTACCCAATAGGTCGACCTATATGAATCATGTGTCGACCTATTCAAGTCATGTGTCGACCTGTTGGAAGCATGTGTCAACTTGTAAGGTTATGTGCTGCCCATAGGTCGACCTGAAGACTCGGCACATTAGACAAAAGCTATAGGTTTTAATAGTGTTGTGTACATGTCGACCTATACCATCTATGTGTCGACCTGAAGTTTTAAAAATTCATCTATAGGTCGACCTGTTGTCGTATGTGTCGACCTATAATGAGGATTTTTCACTTAAAAACAAAATTTTCATGCTCAACACACTATTTCGAAGCACAAATGTTTTTCAAACCACTTCCAACAATGTTGACATGTTTCCTAATGCAAGAGCGCTAAAATGCACAGCTAGACTCAGATGATACCGTCCAATGTGCATAAATGCTACTACCTAGTTTTGAAATCATGCAAAACATATCTAAACGGAAGAATACACTCACAGATTTTTCCTGAGATTATACAACAAACTTCAGAGAAGATCAAGATTATCCAAGATAAGATGAAAGCTTAGAGTCACCAGAAGAGTTACCATGATAAGAGGAGGAAATTACTTGATTTCCAAGAGGGAGACCATGTGTTTTTTAGAGTTACTCCAGTAACCGGTGTTGGTTTAACATTGAAGTCTCGAAAGCTCACACTATATTTTTTTATTCCATACCAGATCTTACAAAGGATATGAGAAATGACCTATCAGATTGGCTTGCCACCACTGTTTGCTAATCTTCATGAAGTGTTTGATGTGTCTTAGTTGAGGAGATATATTCCGGATCCATCTCAGGTGATCCAAGTGGATGATATACAGGTGAGAGAGAACCTGACTATTGAGGCATCACCCATGTAGATAGAGGATCAGAAAGTGAAACAATCATGTGGTAATGAGATTGCCTTGGTAAAGATAGTGTGGGAAGGACCAGCTGGTGGAAGCATAACTTGGGAGCTAGAGAGTTAGATGAGGAGGTCATATCTAACTCTATTTTCTTAAGTTAATTTTTGAGGGCAAAACTTTTTCTAAGTGGGGGAGAGTTGTAACACCCCAAATTCGATTGATTAATTTAATTGAATTATTCAGATTTTTATTTGATTAATTGGTGTTTTAAATTATTTGTTGTGTGGTTGTGAGGGTAAGTATCCTTGGAATCTAAGGTAAATTTCTTGATTCATCGTCATATCCTAAATTTTGATCACCCTTTTGTTTAATTTTCTCCTAACCTAGAGCTTAGATCACTAACATTTCCAAAGCCCCTTACAAGTCATCTAATCAACCCCAATGATCTAAAAAGTCAAAGGGAGACCATTTTGACTTTTTTATCCACCCTTAGGAGTTTAATCTTAGTATAAACTATAGTTACTATTTTTGGACCTTTTAAAAAAAATCATAGTTTACCTTTATCATTAGGAAATTAGGATTACAAAATTTATTTAGTACTAATTTGTTAGAAAATAAATTTTAAGAGTTACTTATATTATTAGGATTCAATTGATATAATTTTTTATTTAGGCCATTAGGATTTAATTGATATTTGATCATTTACTTAATTAATCATTAAAATCATTATTTAATTATATTATTAAGATATAGTATTATCAATCGAGCATACTATTATTAAGTTATATTATCATAATTTGAAGATTAAGACTAAGACTCTAAGTTATGTTGTTTTATTTAATTGAAATTATATCGAATACCGCCGAAATGATACCCTAAGTGAAGGCGAGTGTGCAACAACAAGTGTTGTATGACGTTGATATTTTCCGCTGCATGTTTGTTGAATGGTTGATTTGTTAAAGGTTTTATTGTTGGTGACACCTTATATTGTCGTGTAAAGCTTAATATATAAGTCTCGGGATTTAGGGTGTTAATAGGGTATTAGCGTGGAATACACAACACAAAACCTAACACTTTAAGATCTTGATTGGGAGTGCTTGTTTTTCAATGTAGGTTTGAGCTCCTTATATAACAAAATAACTTTGGGCTTTTTATTTTTGGACCTTCAATTATTTTCGTCCATAATCTTTTCATAATTCGTAATTTGCTCCTTGAATATCTCCAACAAAAAGATATGATTTGGTTTGTAACAAATTCAAATTTAAATCTCTTTTGAATCGGATTTGTTCTTCATATTTGTCCAACAAATCATATAATCATATTGCTAAATCAATAGCAATAAAATATAATTGAATCTTCTCAAAAGATTATGCTAAAATGCAGCAATCTGACGCCTATTGCAGAAGGCCCAAATGTCGTACCAACATATTAGAGCATCCCGCCCAACATGTGTCCCTTTTGCAGTTCCATACAACTTTAGTAAGCTAGACCAATATTTAACACTTGGACACTTCTCCAAGGTGTTGTTTTGATAAATATATCCAATCCAAAGGACCAATCCACTAGGAACACACCGGCTCAACGCGATCGGATTTTATTTATATCTTCTTGTGAGAATGATGTTTGGTTTAGAGTTGCTTTCGTGACTAATAGTTTTTATATAGTTACTAATTAACACACACAAAGTACAAGTAACACATTAGAGAAAATAAAATAATGTACAAAAAAAGCACAAGTAATAGTTGATTTTGGGTAAAAGAATCTTGGCTTTCTACCTTTTAGAATATGTTCACAAAATTTTAACATCCATATCTCTACATGTCGGTAAAAATTAAACATGAATAAAAAGTATTCAAAAGTAAAGTTAGAATATGAGTATTACAACAATACCACTTACTCTCTCAAAACGCCATGCATCGTTTCAGTAAGGCTATACTGTAACAAACATAACACAATTACAATATCTTGCTTCAGATGTATAACAACTAGTTGCCAATGTGAACTACTACAAAAGCATTCAGAATAATAAATAATGTGTATAAAATTGATTTATAAAATAAAACACAAATTAATATATACTTACGCATGGTAAAACGGTCCCAAGTATCGTTCTTTGTTCTCATCAACCAACTTATTTTGTATGTACATCTTGATAGTGTTTGCTCCATTTTGTTGAAATTGAATATTGAATGAGTCTAAGAAATAATAATTTATTAGACCCCTTTCATTACACATCTCATGAAATGATCTAAAAGTTAATGCAAAAGTCAAATTTTGATGTTAAAGTAAGAGAACAATGAATATAAATTTAAATCACCGTAAAACTTGTACTTACGAGCACCAAAATTGTAGTATGATTATGTCCAACCAATTATCTCCCTTACAAAATTCCATAACACAACTCTTATGAAATATATAAACTTGTTCTGATTCACGTTTTAATATAAATCATAAATGTATAACATCTCCTCTATCATCCTTGATAGTCTTTGCGAGTTATCTAGTTGAGGTAGTATGATGTCAATATTGTGCTTTATGGCAGAACAACTACTTTTCGTGCTTGCACCACCCATAATAACTTTCTCAACTACTTTCTTAGGTATGTCGAACTGATCTAAATTTGGGTTGATGAGTACACTAATTGGTTTTAATTGTCGCATCATAAAAACAACAAAAACATAATACAAAAATTTAAATACACAAATAAATAACAATAACATACAACACAATTCTTTAACTTATACTTAACTCAATCACATTGCGGGTACACTTTTCCCGCACATGCTTGGACAACTTCTCTCACTCCTCATCAATGAACATCTATTGCACCTCTTACAACAACCTCTTCTTCTCCTCAAGACGCACCCTCTCACATTCATCTCGAGTCTATTTCTCTAATGCTTCATGAGTTCACTTCTCCTGCTCCAGTTCTAATACTTCTTGTAGTTTCTCCCCCACCCTTTTATCAACCATCTCTTCAATTTATTTCTTACAGTTTACTTCTTTACTTGTTTGAGATGGTCCAAAATATAACCTCAAGTCGACGCCTCTTCCAAGACCATGGACACACCCACCATACTCCTCAGTTCCAATCGCTTCTACCAAGATGTTATGACGTCCTTGTGGAACAAAGATGCCATCTTTGGATTTTTCAACCAGTAAATCCTACAACATATATAAATTTTCATCTTACCAAATTGAAATAACTAAAATAAGCAATGTTGACAAAAAGTATCTACTTACAATCTTTTTAGCCACTTCGTGCGTAGCCTCTGATGTGAAGTCGCATCCATGTCTTTGACGTTCCCTCTTCCATTTCTCATGGTGTGATGGTAGATATGGGTTGCGATTAAATCTCCTAGAAGGATCTTTCATCTCTATTTTTCTTTAAAATTACATCATGTTCACCATAAGCCTTACAAGTTCTTAGACAAAAATTAACCGGGAAGCGAGAACCACTTTCACGGGCTTTTGTCACCTTGGTCAAGATCGGGGCACCTCTAGTTTTTCTTTTACTTTTAGTATTAACAAAGGTTTTAGATGAGGTTGTATGAGAGGCGCTGGTAGAATCACCCATGTCTGTGTAAATTAAGAACATACATTCAACATATTCTTAAACCAACAGGATTCATGATGGTATGTTAGTTTCAATCATACATTCAACATTTACTACCTAAGAACATACATTCAACATATACTGGCTAAGAACATGCATTCGACATATGTACTACCTAAGAGCATACATTCAACGTCTATACTACCTAAGAACATACATTCAACATACATTCAACATGTATACTACCTAAGAACATACATTCAACATATGTACTACCTAAGAACATACATTCAACATATATACTACTTAAGAACACACATTAAACATATATACTACCTAAGAATAAATACGTTCAACATATATTACCTAAGAACATACATCCAACATACATTTCAGTACCTAACATCATTTTTTCAAACTAATATTATTCAAGAAAAACAATATTTTTATCAATATTTCAGTGGTCAATGACACCATTTTCTCAAACTATGAACATCTCAGTGGTCACCAACAACATTTCAGTGATAACGTGGATTACATACCTAAAATATGATGACGAAGATTCACTCGAGTTAGTTGGAAGAGTTGATATTGAAATAGTTGGGTTGGAATAGATATTTGAATCTGAGTTTAATGAAGATGAAAATTGCCTAGGTTTTTTTAGAGATGAAACAAAGAGTGTTGATAGGTAACTAAAAGGTTAGAGTATAGTTCTGTGAAGTATTCAAAATTGAGGAAATAAATTATTAAAAATTAAAAAATTAAAATAGAAAAGCGCCATAATCTGGAAAATTCATGCAAGAGGACTTACACCTCGGTTTTTGGAAAAATCAAAGTAATAGATTAATTAAAAATTAAAAAACAATATATATATATATATATATATATATATATATATATATATATATATATATATATATTATATATATATATATATATAAGTATATATATATATATATATATATATATATATATATATATAAAGGAAATATTTTGGATAATTCATAAAAAAAATTAAAACATTTAAAAAACAAAGGCATTTGAAAATATTAATTTGGTATTTCAAAATAAATAAAAAAGGGAAAAAGAAAAGGCGCAAATTGAGAAATATTAACGCTCGATCCCTAAGTCAATTGAAAAATAAAATGAAAATAGAAAATGCAATATCTTGGATTCGAAGCAAGGTCCTTGGTAGATATATTCTCTCGGTTTAGAGAATAATCGAGGGAATAGGTTGTATATGCTTTAAAAAATTAATCATGGCGCTCCCATGACATATACCTTGGTTATTGGTTAGTCGATGTGAAAGTTTTGTCACGAAATGTATTATTTGTAGTAGTGATGTAAAAATGTATTTTTTGAAAGTGGATTTTCAAATTTTTAAAAAGACTTTCAAAGTTATATTACAATAATCACTTTCATGTTAATTATGGACAAGATGAGTGAAAAGTGATGTTTGATTCAAGTCATAAGCACATGTATGATTTGAGTCAAGTGACAAAGTAATTTGAAACAAGATCTACACTTTATGGGAAACCCATTTTCCCATTATTCTAATCAAGAGAAACATATGATTCGACTCATGCAATAATGTGATTTGAGTTATGAAAAATTTCGTTCGAATCAAATGAGTCAGAAGGAAAAAATGGGACTGCATCACTTCATGATTCGAGTCATGAAATCTGTGATTCGAATCACAAAGTTCTCTGAGTCAAATCCAGTGTAAATTTTGAGTTGAATCATGACAGGTTCACAAAATTCGTGAAAGCCTCTATTTCATTTTATTCAAATCATAGGATGTGTGACTCGAATTCCACACCTAAAATCTATTTTTTTTGTTGCAATTTTAAAGGTGCTTTGAGATTCTAATAATGTCAGACTTAAACCAATCTCAAATAGGGTTCTTGATCCAAAAATTCAACTAATTATATTAAAGCATATTGCTTACACTAAAAAACAAACATTTTGATTTATGCACGGAAAACCTGATTTTATGAAAAAATGCCATTTAAAAAGAATTACACTCAATTCTAAGAAATTTGCAAAGATCTAACTAGAAAAGACTTAATTACAAAAGAGATAAATGATAAACAATAATAAACGAGACAAACAATAAAACCAAAGCCCTAGAGGGAAGAGTAACTTCAGTAGTAGTCCGCTTCCTTACTAGATATGCAAGAAGGAAGAAGTTTGTGTTTTCTTAAATCATGGAGAATGTGGTTATCTTTTCGGTACAACTTTTAGTACACTTGTCAAATAAATCATCAAGTTTTTGGCGCCCTTTTGAAAGACTGTTGATTGGTTTAAAAATAAATAAATGTTTTTACTTAGAAGCTTACTTTATTTTTCTATCAAATAAAAGATTAAAAAAAAACTTCTTTCTTTCTTATGGTGCAGTGCTAGTAAAGTATTTTATTGATTGGATATGCAAGATGACAAATCAAGTGGATTATTATTTGATCCTGAACTGAGAAGACCATCAAAGTCAATCATAAGAGACTAAGATTAGTAAAAAAATAAAAAAAGAAGTACATCCTTGGAACAAATTCAATCACACAACAAATTAGTACAAGAGGAAATTAGATGAATCTACTACAACCTAGTAGAACATTAGGGAGAATCAACAAAGTTCTATCACTCATGTGTTTCAACTTGCAAACATAATTCCCTTTTACATCAAGAGTACAATTCTCACTCCTCTAAGAGAAGACTAATATTTATAAAAGGAACATGAAGATTGGAATCAACATTTGAGTCAACTGCATGAAACTTTGAAAATAACTAGTCCACCCAAAGTTGCATAAGATGCAAAAAAAAGTTGTAAATTTTAAGTTATACCCTCATAAAAAGAGAAAAAGGTTATTTGAATGCTCTACCAAGAGGAACTATTGTCACTAGAAAAAGTTTGAAGATACGTTTCTTAATAGTCTTTTTTCCACTAACAAAATTTCTAGAGAAGAAATGGGATATTACCAACTTCAAGCAACAATCCTCAAAGTCTCCCTATTTTAGATGAGAGGGATTCAAGTTACTTATGAAGAAGTTTATAGGGAATGATCTCAATGAAATGATTCAAATTGGTTTTGAAATATAATTGATGGGTAAAACAAGCTTGAGTTTATTATATCTAATGTGAATTGTTTGTATCATTTAACCCTAACTGAACATATAACTTTTCAAATTGGTTTACAAAATAATTATATGAATAATTATATTTGAAGAATAAAATTACATTTATTAATGCTTTTCAGGCATCTAGCAACTCATCATTCATCTCACATTCTTTAATTTTTAAAATCTTTCCAATGCTTCTAGTTTTTGTTCAACTATCTTCCATACTTGCTCCTTCAACAAGTTTGTAAGAAAGTTGAACGAAAGTTAGAAGCATTGGAGAGATCTTAACGATCAAAGAATGTGAGATTAATGATGAGTTGCAAAATGTCTGAAAAACATTGATTAATGTAAGATATTTTAAAATATAACATAATTATTGATATTATTATTTTCAAAAACAATTTAATAGATTATATGTTCAAAGAGGAATTAATGAAACAAATAATCCACATTAAATTTAATAAACTCAACTTTATTTTCTATCACTATAATGTCCACTTGACATATTCAAATGAACAAGATGAGAGCTACAAAATAGAATAAAAAAGAACATAATCTTAGTCTCAATCTCAAACTCAAACTCAATAACAACAACTAAACCCTAAATATATAGATTTTAAAAATTTGCTAAGTATAACAACTAGATAACAACAAAAATAACATCAACAAATAAAAAAAACAATAAATAATAATGACATTAACATTATCTCAATCTAAACAACAACTAACATTAAACAAAAACTAAAAAAGATCTCTCAACAAAAATACAACAGCATCAACAATAAACCTATAACAACAATCTCAATAAACCGATACCGTAATTATTTCAATCAAAACAACAACATATAACATCAATCAAGTTTAAACAACAACAAGATTAAACATCTAGAGGGATTAAAAAAAAAAACAATATTAAAACCTCTAAGGTTTCGGGA
Source organism: Lathyrus oleraceus (assembly GCF_024323335.1). NCBI lineage: Eukaryota > Viridiplantae > Streptophyta > Magnoliopsida > Fabales > Fabaceae > Lathyrus > Lathyrus oleraceus. Next base: position 534,716,684 of record NC_066585.1, on the reverse strand, counting down.
CTCAATAACAACAACAACAACAACAACAAAACAACAAACAACAACAATATTAATCTAATATGAGTAGTGGTGTTAGACATACTAGATCTATGAAAAAGAAGTGAATAATAAGAAGAATAAGAAGAAGCGAACAAGAGTCCTACATACATATCATCATCGTATTTCCTTACTCTTTTTAGAAGTTGGAGGATGACATGTCTTTAGGGATCTTGTTATTTAGTATTATATATATATATAATATATATATATATATATATATATATATATATATATATATATATATATATCTATATATAATATATATATATTATATATATATATATATATATTATATATAGATATATATATATATATATATATATATATATATATATATATATATATATATATTATATATATATATATATATATATAATATATATATATATATTAATATACCAACCAAACAAAACTATTTCACCTCGGTTGTTAAAAAAACCCGAGGTGAAAAGTGGCTTACCCACCGGTTTTATAAAAGAACTGAGGTAATATGTTACTTGTAAAAAAATGGTGAATGGTAAAAAAATTGAAAAATAACATGTATTGTTTCATTTTTCATTTTTTTACCATTCACCACTTTCTTTGTGTGCTTCAATATTCAAACAAGGACTTGTATTGTGAAAGAACAACATTGCTTGCAATTTACAGTACATTTATGAATAAATTTCTCAATGTTATCAACCGAGGAAAGCAATAATTTATGGAGTGTTTTCTTTGATTGAAAACTTAGAAAGGTTATACCAAAAATAACAATGGTCTTGCAAGAGGTGGAAACAACAATGATATGTACGCATTTGAAGCGGCTATAGTTTTGAAGTTTGTGAAGTAATTCAAGTGTCGTAACCAGTTACCATGAGTGTGTAACTGGTTACAACTGATGTTGATATGCTTTACAATAGCAGAAATTTGAAGTTTTCGAAGGTGTAACTGGTTACCAGAAATGGCGTAACCGGTTACCATTGAAGCTGAATTAATTTCTTAGTTTTTCAGTGTTAGGTGTAACCGGTTAAACTTTTTGGTGCAACTGGTTATAAGCCCTAGTTTTTGTATTTTCTACTATTGTAGCTGGTCAAATTGTATTCCAATCATTGTGTAACATGTATATATGTGTTTAAGGTGAACTCTCACCCTGGGTAATGCAAGTATAACATCTCACCCTCAATTCTCTCTCTCTTTCTCTCTCTTTCAGCTCTCTTCTTTCACTCTCCACAATCAAAATTACTCCACCATTATTTCACCAATCTTGTGGTTGTTCTTCCAACATTAGGCATTAAGAGCCTGGTACAGATCCACAAACACCTTGTGTGCAATATTTATTCAGTTTCCAAAGAAAGAGTCCCTACTAATTTACCCATTCTTGATACGAAGAACTACGACAAGTGGTGCAAGAAAATGAAGATGTTGTTTGGCTACCAAGATGTTCTTGAGGTGATCAAGAATGGTGTTACTCCTCTTGCTCAAAATGCTACTGAAGCACAGCAAGCAACACATAGAAAAGAGAAGAAGGATAATAAAATGTTATTCTTGATTCATCAATATGTTGATGGTGACAATTTTGAGAAAGTTCGTGATTGCGATTCATCGAAGAAAGCTTGGGAGATCTTAGAGAAAGCTTATGCAGGGACTGACAAAGCAAAAGTGGTGAGGTTACAAACTCACAAATGGCAACTCAAATTGATTTAAATGGAGGAAAATGAGATAATCAACTATTTCGCAATGAGAATCACTCGGTTGGTGAACCAAGTGAAGGCATGTGGAAAAGCAATTGCGGAGAAGTATGTTGTTGCTAAGATCTTGCATTCTTTAACTACAAGATTTGACAACATAATTATGGTGATTGAGGATTCGAAGGATCTTGCGATGATAAATAAAGAGGAACTGTAAAGTTCTCTTGAGGATAATGAGAAAAGAATGGAGGAGATAAATAATGACACGACAAAGGCGGATATCGCTTTGCAAACACGTTTCAATGAGAAGGACAAGAGATCGAAAGGAAAATGACCCTTGAAGAACAAATGGATTTTTCAGAATTTTGGTGGAAAAGAGTCCCAAAATTCAAACAATTCCATGTGTCAAAGGGGTTAGAGCAGCTACAAACATTATGGTCATGGCAAATTTAAATGAGAAAGAAAGATATTTGATAAGAGCAAGGAGCAGTGCTACAAGTGTCAACGATTTGATTATTTTGCGAAAGAATGCAATGCAAATAAGAAAGAATCTCAAGGGGATGAAGCCAAGGTTTAAAGACAAGACTTTGATGAAGAGAATACACTCTTGGTCATGATCACAAAAGTGAATTGTAGCAGCAAACAACTGTAGGACCACAATTGCAGCTGCTAAATGAATGTAGAAAAATTGGGTTGCAGCCGGTTGAGTGATACGATTGACCCGTTGCATGAAGAGGAAGACACCATGATGAGTTTGAAAGGATTTCAATCCAGTGAAGAGTGGTATTTGGACTTGGGTTATTCAACTCATATGACAGGAAGAAAGGATTGATTTGTAAAAATCAATCGTGCCATGAAGAACCAAGTAAAGTTTACGTATGACACCACTCTAATGGCCAACGATATCTGTGACGTTTTGATCATGAGAAGGGATGATGTACATTCTTTGATCAGTGATGTCTTATATATTTCGTGAATTAAATGTAACCTTATTAGCATTGGCCAATTGCTTGAGAAGCGTTACAAGATTCATATGGAAAACTAGAGGTTGTGCGTTTTGGATGCAAATGGAGTTTTGGCCCTTAAAATGCCTATGGATGCGAATAGAACTTTCAAGGTTGAGTTGAAGGTTATGGAGCATATATGTCTTACTATTGCAGCAAGTAGAGAAAAGTGGATGTGGCACTATCGTCTTAGGCATCTCAATTTTAGAGATCTAAAAGATTTGCATAGGAACTGTATGGTTACGGGGCTACCATCAATCAATATAGCAGTTGAGATTTATGAAGAATGTGTGCAAGCTAAGCAACACAAGGGAAAATTTAGCAAGGATGCAGACCGAAGAACCAAGAATCACCTTGAGGTGGTGTATTCAGATGTGTGTAGACCAATGCAAGTAGATTCCATTGGTGGTAATAATTATTTTGTCACTTTTATCGACGATTATAATAGAAAGCTATGGAAATACCTAATCAAGAGAAAGGATGAGGTATTCGAAGTGTTTAAGAAGTTTTAGTCCATGGTGGAGAGGCAAAGTGGTCATAAGCTCAAAGTGCTCAAAACGGACGATGGAGGTGAATATGTCTCTAATGACTTTGGGAGGTTTTATGATAAATAAGGGATTCTACATGAGGTAGTACCACCTTATACACCGAAATAAAATGGTGTGGCCTAAATGAAGAATCGATCGATTATGAACATGGTGAGAAGCATGTTGAAAGCGAAGAACTTGTTGAAGGAGTTATGGGGAGAAGCAGTATCCACAACTGCCTATTTTTTAAATAGGTGCCTTACAAAGAAGCTGGAAAATGTAACGCCGAAGGAAGCATGGTCGGGGTTCAAGCCAAATCTGAATCACTTGAAAGTGTTGTATTCCATTGCTTACCGACATGTCCCAGATCAACTTAGAAAGAAGTTGGATGACAAGGTAAAGGTGATGATTCTTGTTGGATATCACTCTACCGATGGTTACAAACTGTTTGATCTTGTTAACAGGAGGATCATGATTAGTCAGGATGTTGTAATCGATGAATTGGAGCAGCTACAGCAGGGTGTGACCGATTACAAGCAAACTATAATCGGTTACATGTAGGCTGTAACCAGTTACCAGAGTCATGTAACTGGTTACAGTTTTGGATTTTTAAGTTTTAAGGAAGCATGAAGGACAAAACAACATGTCCTTGAAGCCCGACATGAAGGAAATGTCAAGAGGTCAACAAGGCAAAGGGGTTTGCCTCAGAGACTCCAAGATTGTGATATGTTTCGTGACAATGAGGTCAATGATGATGGTGATTTCGTCCATTTTGCACTTATGGCCGAATCCGAACCCGTTAACGTGAAATATGCTTTAAGTGATCAAAAGTGGATTTGTGCTATGAAAGAGGTGTTGGAATCCATTGAGAAAAATAGTACCTGGGAGCTAGTTGATCTACCAAAAAGGAATAATGAATTTGGTGTGAAATAGGTGTTCAAAGTGAAGACAAATCCTAAGGGTGAAATAATCAAGCATAAGGCTCGATTAGTGGCTAAGGAATTCTTACAAAGAGAAGGCATAGACTTTGAGGAGGTATTTGCATCGGTTGCTAGAATTGAAACCATTAGGCTTGTTTTTGGTATTGCAAATAACCGCAATTCTCCTATTTACCAAATGGATGTCAAATATACGTTTTTGAATGGACCACTTGAAGAGGAGGTATATGTAGGAAAACCACCTGGTTTTGTTGTGAAAGACCAAGAGCTGAAATTCTAGAAGTTGAAGAAAACACTATATGGTTTGAATCAAGCTCCAAGAGCTTGGAATAAAAGAATTGATGGTTTCCTAAAGGACATTGACTTCAAAAAATATGGATCGGAGCATGGAGTATATGTGAAAACGGATGCGAGTGAATGAGTAATCATCTTTTGTCTATATGTGGATTACTTATTGATCACATGCACAAATGGTGAGTGAATTTCAAAGTTTAAGAGTGAACTTATGGATGAATTTGAGATGACGAACCTTGGTATCATGACTTCTTTCTTGGCATTGATTTCCACTAGTAAAAAATGGGACTGCTCATGCATCAAAGGAGATATGCTATTGAAATATTGAAAAAGTGTCAAATTGAGCATTGTAATGTTGACATTTCTCCAGTTGAACCAATATTGTAATTGTCTAAGAATGAGGATGAGGAAGATGTTGACCCATCTCAACATAGGAGGTTGATTCGAACTTTCCGTTACGTGTGCAATACGTGACCGAATTTGGTGTTTAGTATCGGTATTGTGATTAGATTCATGGAGAGACCGAATGTGTCTCATATGACAACAATCAAGAGGATCCTACACTATGTCAAAGGTTCTGTTGGCTGCAGAATTCTCTTTCCCACAATGGATATAGGTAAAAAAATTCAATTTGCTCAGTTTTACCGATTCTAACTAGTGCGGAGATAAAGATGACAGAAAGCCTACCGTTGGATACATATTTATTTTCAGTGCGACACCAATCTCTTGGTGTTCGAAGAAGGAACCAGTAGTTGTACTCTCATCTTGTGAGGCTGAGTACATTGCTTCTTCGTTATACACATGCCAAGCCGCATGACTTGATAATCTATTGGAGAAGCTGGGCAGCAGCAAGGGTGAGGCTGTCACACTCTTAGTTGACAATATTTTTGCAATTAATCTTGATAAGAACCCAATTGCACGTGGGAGGAGCAATGACATTGAGATGAGGTTCCATTATTTTATGGAACTTGTTAGCGAATGGAGGTTACGATTGGGATATTGCAGGAGTGAGGACCAAGTTGCTGATTCGCTGACTAAATGGATCACAAATGATTTATTCAAGAGGTTAAAGATGAGCATGGGCATGGTGGACTTGCAATACTTGAATTAAGGTGGTATGTTGAAGTTTGTGAAGTAATTCAAGTGCTATAACTAGTTACCACAGGTGTGAACCGATTACAATTGGCGCTGATATGCTTTACATTAGCAGAAATATAAAGTTTTCGAAGGTGTAAGTGGTTACCAAAAATGGTGTAACCAATTACCACTGAAGTTGAATAGATTTCTTAGTTTTTCAGTGTCAGGTGTAACCGGTTACACGTTTTGGTGTAATCGGTTACAAGCCCGAGTTTTTGTATTTTTTGCTATTATTCTTGGTCAAATTGCATTCCAATCATTGTGTAACATGTATATAAGTGTTTAGGATGGACTCTCACCCTAGTTAATGCAAGTATAACATCTCATTCTCAATTCTCTCTCTCTCTCTCTCTCTCTCTCTCTCTCTCTCCCTCTCTCTCTTTCTACATTCAAAATTACTCCATCATTGTTTCACCAATCTTGTGGTTGTTTATTCTAATATATAGGTGAATTAGACTTAAGATTTACAAGTGCTTTTATAGTAAAACCTGATTATCTAACCCCTCAGTTATTAAAGAAACATAAAGAAAAGATCATTTAATTAACAAAAATAAAAACATAAACTACATTTGCTGGGATTCGAAGCATGTTCTGAATTAGTTTTCCCTTCAATTATCTTAGAAACCGAGGGAATAAATGGTATTTTAAAAAAAATGAATAAAACATGACGCATCATGGAATTATATCTTAGTTTTTTGTTCGGTGATATGAAAACTTTGTTATGAAATATATTATTTGTAAAAGAAAAATTCATATATTTACTGAAGTTTTGAGACCTCAAACTCGAAATTGTTTACACATATCAATTGGAGTAACAATGACAAACAAGGTTGAAGAAGAGGTATATGCAATGATTTAGAACATGGTCCATAATGATATTGATTAAATACCATATTAAAGAATACCCGATTAAAGACAGTAAAATATTTATTTTTTGTTATAACACCTCAACTAGAATTTTTTTTATCTAAATAACCCATTTTTTTAAATAAATACCCAAAATAATCCATTTTTCAACTATTTCCCAAAGTAATCCACTTTCAAATAAAAAAAAAATTCAAAACAAAGGAGGCGTCAATTCAATTGGCGTTTGTGTATAACACATAAGAGGAGACGTCAATCCAAGTGGCGGCAGTGCACAAATATATAGAAGAGAGAGTACATTCTCTCTCCTATGTGTTTGTACACTATCGCCAATTGGATTGACGCTTCCTCTTATGTGTTGTATACATGCGCCAATTGAATGAACGTTTCCTTTGTTTTGAGAATTTTTTTTGTTTGAAAGTGAGTTACTTTGGGAAATAGGTGAAAAAGTGAGTTATTTTAAATAATTATTTGAAAAAATGAGTTATTTGGATAAAATTTTCCCTTAACTATCTATTTATCTAAAAAATCCATTTTGCATTAAAGAGAAAACACATTAAAATTAAACATTATTTTTAGAAACTTTATTTAGAAATGTTTTTGTGTTGATTAAGTGATTCAAAATACAAAAAAAAAAGTGAATTAATATTTAAAATTATAAAATAATTTATAAAAAAAATCGATTTTTGAAAACACTTATATTAGAATATATAAATAAACTAAGAAATAACAACGGGAATATAAAAATAAAATGAAAGAGAAGAGATATGCGCAGTGTAAAAACTTTGTACGCTTCTGCCATTTCAATTGGAGTATGACATTAAAAATTATTGCTCAAAAATAAGATATTTTGAAATTCATTTTCAACTCAAAAAAACTCTTGATTTGATGAAAAATATAAGGTGAAAAAAGATGCAATGTGATTAAGGATGTATTCTTTGGCAACTAGCTAGCACTAATGAATCTTCAGTTCATTTTTTTTGGATTGTGTTACTTGATTAAGTATGTATTCTTTGGCAACTAGCTAGCCTTAATGAATATTTTCTTCAGTTAAACTTCAGTTAACAGTTCAATTTATAAGTGATCTACCATTTAAACTTGTTTGAATTTTGTGATTATGTTTAGTACTCTAGTTTTGTCTATTAAGGAGAAAAAACCTTTGGATTATTATTTGATTATGTTATTTGTATTTATCATCTTGTATGTTTACAAGTTCTTAAAGATTTTTTCTTTAATCACTACATTCAATCACACATACTTTCTTATCACTAAAAATATTCTGCTTACCTGCGGGAATAAATCCGCATGAATACTTGCAGATTTTTCTGCAACTTTATTCAATAAAATATGTTATTCCACAGAATTTCCACAACTTTACCTGCTGATTTTCCTGCTAAGTGTACATTTGATTATAGATTTTTACGGAATTATGTTCGACAACTCCATAAGTATATCCGTAGGTCTTCCTGCGAATATTAGATTTTCGGAAGGAAAATTTACAGGAGAACTATCTGCGGATTTTGTTGCAGATTTTTTTTTTTATTTTTCTAATATAAAAATATTTTTTTTTTAAAAAGTTTAATATATTTAAATTTTTTTTAAAATAATAATAGTCTTTGGTTAAAATTTACCAAAAATTATTTTTTAGTTTTACATTCAAATTTATTTTGTTTAATGTATTAGTTTAATATAATACATATTTTTGAGAAAGCAAGTATTTTGGGGAAAAATGAAAATAAGTATTTCTTTTTCAATATCGATTAAAGATATAATTACTTCTCAAAATTAAGGTGAAATATTGGATCGAACTCTAGTATAGTCGAAGGGTAGCTTCTTGATTCGACAAGACCTTAACATGCCGTCGAAGTCTGCTCACATGTTGTAGTCGAAATATGTTAGGATTGTTAGTATGTCGAATTAGGCTGTTTGTTATGTCAAATTGTTTAAGTTAGCTTGTGTGTAAAAGACCATTAGGTTAGTATGTTAGTTTATAAATAGCATACTAGTCTCTCATCATTGCAAGAAGGAAAAATCCTAATTAGGGTGAGAGAGGTTATTTGCTATTCTGTAACACTTGTAATCTTGTTTTAAAGAGAAAGTAAAGAATAACAGTTTATAACCAATTTCATTATGTTCTTATTGTTTTTTTCTTTTCTACCCTTATGGGTTTCTTACCGATCAAGAAACCAACTATACTTTGTAATTCCGACATGGTTTTTACAACAAATTGGTGCGGTGAGCGTGAAGAAGATGCCATCAACAAAGTATGAGATTGAAAAGTTCATCAGAGTGAACAATTTTGATCTGTGAAGCTTGAAGATGAAAGTTCTACTAGTTCAACATGGTTGTTTAGAAGCGTTAAAGGGAGCCGCAACCATGGACACACGTTAAAGGATAAGGAAAAATTGACTATGGTAGAGAAAGCCCACAATGTCATCTTATTGAGCCTTGGTGATAAGGTTCTTCGGCAGGTTTCGAAGGAGACAACGACGTCGGGTCTTTGGGAGAAACTCGAAAGTTTGTACATGACCAAATCATTGGTCAATCGCCTCTACCTAAAGCAAGCTCTGTATTCATGCAAGATGAGTGAAGACAAAGTTCTGCCTGAGCAGTTGGATATGTTAAACAAGATGATTCTTGATCTTGAAAATATGGATGTAAAAATCGAAGATGAATATCAATCGCTGTTACTGTTGTGTTCTTTTCCCATAGCACATGCTCACTTCAAAGAAAATCTCTTGTATAAAAGAGAGTCTCTGATTTTTGAAGAAGTTCAATCAGCCTTGTACTCTAAGGATTTGAACAAACAAAAAGAGCACAAACCATCTTCGAATGGTGAAGGTTTTTCGATTAAGGCGAAATTCACAAAGAGAGATGGCAAGTTCGACAAGAATAAGGGTAAAAGTTAGCAGAAGTCTTATAGTGGTGATGCCTCTGGTATTCGATATTATCAATGTAAGAAGGAGGGTGATACAAGAAAAGTCTGCCCTAAACACCTGAAAGATCATGGAGGTAAGGATAATGGGAACACAACCATTGTTCAAGATGATTTCGACTCATATGATGTTCTTGTGGTTTCAAGCGGTGACTCAAGTAAATAGTGGATTATCGATTCAGGTTGCACTTGGCACATGACTCCAAACAAAGACTTGTTCAGGAACTATGTGATCAAAATGGTGGATATGTATTGCTTGGAAACAATAAAGCTTGTAAGATTGCAGGTGTTGGATTTGTGAGATTCAAGCTCCATGATGAGTCAATAAGGTTGTTGACTGAAGTCAGGTATGTACCTGATTTGAAGAGATTTTTTTTCTCTTGGTGAATTCGACAAGAAAGGATGTGTTTTCCAAGGAGAGAAAAATATTCTAAAAGTCATGAAGGGGTCGAAGGAAGTCTTAAGAGGCGTGAAGAAACAAGGCTTGTATACCCTTGAGGTTGAAGTTGTCATTGATTATGTAGATGTTGCATCCACGAAACCTTTGTCGAAGACAAAAATTTGGCACATGATATTGGGTCATGTCAGTGAAAGGGATCTGGTCGAATTGGGGAAACAAAATCTACTTGATGGAGACAAAGTCGAAAAACTAAAGTTTTGTGAACCCTGTGTACTTGGAAAATCTTGCAGAGTGAAGTTCAATAAAGGTAAACAAAGAACATATGGATCCCTTGATTACATCTATGCTGATCTTTGGGGGCTTGCGAGGTGTCCATCACATTCAGGAGCAAGGTATTTTCTATCCATAGTTGATGATTATTCTAGAAAGTTATGGGTATTCATTCAAAAGACTAAGGATGAAACTTTTGAGAACTTCAAAAGTTGGAAGACTCTGGTCGAAAATCATACTGGCTAGAAGGTTAAGAGGTTGAGAACCGATAATGACCTTAAATTTTGCAATAAGACGTTCGATAGTTTTTGTGCAGCCTTTAGTATCACAAGGCACATAACCACAACAGGCACTCCCTAACCAAATGGTTTGGATTAAATGTTTAATAGAATTTTTTTAGAAAGAGTTAGATGCATGTTGACCAGTTCTGGGTTAAATAAGGTGTTTTGGGCAGAGGCTATTTCGACAGAAACATATCTGATAAACAGATGTCCTTCGACTGCGTTAGATATGAAGACACCTGAAGAAATATGGTCGGGATATCCACCAGATCTCGACAAACTTAGAGTATTTGGATGCATAACCTATGCTCATATTAGTAAGGACAAGGTCGAATCTAGATCTCTGAGATGCATGTTCATGGAATACCCTGAAGGAGTCAAAGCTTATAGGCTATAGTTCCTAGAGCCAGGTCACTGGAGGTGTATCACTAGATGAGATGTAGTTTTCAATGAAGCTGAGATGGCTTTCAAGAAAAATGATGACGTTATTCGAAGTGCACAGATATCTAAAGAAGAGTTGGAACATGAAGATATTTCTATTAAGGTGGAACATGTCGATGCTGTATTTTGTGTCCCAGATAAAGTTAAAGAAAATGGACAAGATGCTGAAGATACTAAGGAAGTTGTAGATGACTACCTATTGGAAAGAGATAGGCCGATAAGAGTCATCAAGCCACTTTAAAGACTTGGGTATGCATATCTCATATCTTATGCCTTAATCCCTACAAGTGAGGTTCTAGATGAAAAACCTAGAGACTATAAGAAAGTTATGAGGAGTCAAAATAAGACTGAATGGCTGAAGGCCATGGATAATGAGATAAAGTCTCTTCATGATAACCAAACTTGGGAACTGATTAAGAAACCTACTAGAGCCAGGTTAGTCAGCTGTAAGTGGATTTTCAAAGTTAAGGAAGGAATCAAAGGAGTAACGTCGAAGAGATACAATGCAAGATTGTCACTCAGAAAGAAGATGTCGATTTCAATGGTGTGTTCTCTCCTGTTGTAAAGCACAAGTTCATTCGAATGTTACTTGCCATAGTGGCACACTTCTACCTAGACTTGGAACAAATGGATGTGAAGACTGCTTTCTTGTATGGAGATCTAGATAAAATAAACTTGATGAGGCGACCTAAAAGGTATGCAGAAAAGGGTAAGGAAGATTATGTGTGCAAGATGAATAAATATTTATATGGACTGAAACAATCTCGTCGACAGTGGAAGAGATTCAACAAGTTCATGGAACACATATGTTTCATTAGAAGTCAGTTCGACCATTGTGTTTACTTCAGATTTCGACCTGGAAATTCATTTGTTATTTTGTTGCTTTATGTGGATGATATTCTCATAGCAAGCAACAATGTAGAGGATGTAATGAAGGTGAATGCTGGACTCAATAAGAAGTTCGATATGAAGGATCTGGGAGCAACATCCAGGATTCTTAGGATTGACATCCGAAGAGACAGAAAATAATTGAAATTATGCTTATCTCAAGAGACATACCTACGGAGGATTCTCGACAAGTTTGGTATGTCGAATTCAAAGTCTGTTGTAACTCCGACAAACCCTCAATTCAAGCTGAGTACAAATTAATATCCTATTGTCGAGGTCAAAATAGCTTATATGAATAGCATCATATATGTTAACATAGTAAGTTCTTTGATGTATGTTATGGTCTGTACTAGACCCGACATAACATATGGAGTAAGTCTTGTAAGCAGGTACAAGGCGAATTTTGGAAAGGCGAATTTTGGAAAGGCTCATTGGCAAGCATTGAAGTGGATTATAAGGTACATAAATGGGTCTCTGAATAAAGTCCTGATTTATGGTGGAGGATGTGGTGAAAATAGTAAAGTAGAAATTGAAGGGTATGTCGACTTTGATTATGCGGGTTGTATGGATTCCATAAAATGTATTTCTGGATATGGGTTCACTATGTTTGGCACAACAATTAGTTGGAAAGCAACACTTCAGAAGGTTGTTGCCTTATCAATCAGTGAAGCAGAATATATCACCCTCATTGAAGTTGTGAAAGAAGTATTGTGGCTTGAAGGTTTTGCTAAGGAACTAAAACTTCAAGGTCGAGTTATCACTGTTAAATGTGATAGACAAAGTGCTATACACATGTCAAAGAATTCAACCTATCATGAGCAAACCAAACACATCGATGTGATGCTGTATTTCGTTAGAGGTGTAATCGAGCATGGAGAAATCCAAGTGCTGAAGGTTTCGACAGATCACAATACTACTGATATGATCACCAAGTTGTAAGTTTTCCCACTGTATGCAGTTCATAAAGCTGCATGAAGAAAGCTAGTTTGTTCCCTTGATGTTATAGAATCTGTTTCAAGGTGGAGATTTGTGAGATATTAGATCGAACTCTAGTATGGTCGAATGGTAGCTTCTTGGTTCGACATGACCTTAACATGCCTTCGAGGTCTGTTCACATACTGTAGTTGAAATATGCTAGGATTGTTAGCATGTCGAATTGAGCCTGTTTGTTATGCTCAATTGTTTAAGTTAACTTGTTCTCTAAGTTAGCTTGTGTAATGAGCATGTGTGTAAAAGTCAATTAGATTAGTATGTTAGTTTTCTTTTAAATAACATACTAGTCTCTCATCATTGCAAGAAGGCAAATCCTAATTAGGGTGTGAGAGGTTATTTGCTATTTTGTAACACTTGTAATCTTGTTTTAAAGAGAAAGTAAAGAATACCACTTTATAACCAATTTCATTGTGTTCTTATTGTTTTCTTCTTTTCTACCCTTGTATATTTCTTACCGATCAAGAAACCAATTATACTTTATAATTCCGACATCGTTTTCACAATAATTAGTGTATTTGATTTTAAAATATTTTATTTATTTAATTATTTCATTTAAAAAAGATCACTCTTGCAAATAAATATAATAAAATTTACACTAGACTTATTTTTTTATAAGTTACAAATCAATTTTGACAATCATAAATCTAAATATTAAAAATAAAAATTATTTAAAATAACTTCAATTTTATAAAAAATTTATTCTTGCAAATATCAAATTTTGTAAGAACAAAAATTTATATTATAAAAAGTATAATATTTTTTATTTTTAATTTAATATAACTCTTAAATATTTAAATAATCTATAAAATATTACAATCATTTTTTTAAAATAACTAAAATAATCTTAGTTTTGGCGCAAAAGTTTCATTCAAATTTAACAACTTTTATATGGAAGATATATTTTTTAAGTTTCATTAACAATTACTTTTCAAATCAATATCCTTGCAAGAACTTAGTATCGCTAAATAAAAGAATTATGTATGATCACAAAGATCTAAACAAAAGAATATAATAAGATTGACGTTAACGATCGAAACACATGTCTCTCTCCTTCATTGTGAAACTATCTTTGACTATGTGAATAATTTTGTTCACAATTAATTCACACTTGACTTAGTAGCACGCACTCTATTTAAAAACCTTAATAAATCTTAAAATAAAAAAAAAGTATATAAGTAGAAATAAATAGAAGTGAAAAAATGAAATTAAATGAATAATAGATGTTAAATTTTCTCTTATTTTCTAATCCGAAATATTACACCTGTTGGTAAATTTTCATGTTGCTAAGATTTGTTTGAAGTTATGCTTTGCTTTAAATTTATGAGTAGGTAACTAGATGCTAAATTCATTTCACGTACCTAGTTTTTGTACTACTTTTGCAGGGTACCTATTTTATTACACAGGATGTACATCAACAAGCAACTCTATGATATGTGTTTTATATTACTACAAACACATTTACACTGATGATGTTTTTAATTTAGGTTCACTTCTGGTCATGGAACCATCTAATGGAAGCTGACACCGGTGGTATATATAATTAGAGAGATTTTAAAATGATGTTTTATCTTAGTGGTGCATGTTTGGATTGACTCTGAGTGTGACATAATTAAATTTATCAAAATAGATATTTTATAATTGGTATATATAATTAGAGAGATTTTAAAATGATGTTTTAAATTCGTTATGTATAGATATTTTATAATTGGTTGTGGCTAAATTTGTCTCATGGAACATAACTTGAACTAGCTACTTAGAGTGTGTGTGCATTTTCAACTTCTTCTCTCTTGGTTGTAAGGTATATGTGTATCAATCATTATTAGTTGAAAATTCACCGAGGCTTTTCATTTAAGAATAATCGTGGTCATCCACGATCATATTTTATCAAGAACTTGAAGTTTAATTAGATTAAAGGAGTTTATTTTGAAGTTTTTTGGATTTTTCATCAGTAAATTCGTCGGTAATTCTCAACACTAACAGGGGCAAATCTCCGATTTGTCAGAAAAATACTTCACCACTCTTTTCCATATTTTACATTACTACTTCCAAATTTGTTGAAATATTCTATCTAGCACCTTACGTGCAATAGCAAATTCCATATTTTTCTTCACTTTAATTGGTAATCCTTTATCCTATTCAATTCGTTGATGTCGTATGCTTGCTCTAATCATAATTTAAATCAAATTCTCTATCAAAACTGAGTTATAATGAAGTTACAACGCAAACCGTAATTGTTTCATAACTTTAAAATGCATAAAATCATAGCATAAACACAAATCACCCTTGTAGCATGCAACTCGGAACAAGGATAGTCTCTCCTTATTGCAAAATAACAGATTAAGCGATAAGTGTGGAAAAGGAGGGACTTAGTAAAAATAAGGTGAAAAAGGGAGAAAAATGTGCAGCTACTGAAATAATCACGCTTAGCATCGCGGGTGCGATGAGGAAGAAAAATGCGATACAAGTAATCACACGCGATGACCCTTTTTTCTGGACTTTTCTGACGCGTTCTGATCCATTATGAAGACTTTTTAAGAGGAAAATTTGGAATTTTTTTCGAGGGTTACGAATTTCTACTGCAAAAGTGACGAATTAAAACATTAGAAGGCATATTGGGAGAGCATTTGAAGCCATTGGAGGCTAATTCTTCGAGGGAATTCTTATGTAAACCTCTTATTATTACTTTGGTATTACAATCTGAATTATGAGTAGCTAATTCTCTCTAGGTTAGGTTGTATTTGATGAACCTATTTTGATATTGTTGGGACATATGTTTGATTTGACATTGCATGAGTAATTTGATCTATAATTCTATTCAATTACACCTTGTTCTTAATGCTTTTGATGTGAGATACTCTTTTAATTTGATTTTGAGCACATAGGGAATACTGATCATTAGTTTGTGTGTTGGACCTAGGGCAATTATTATGCTTATGCTGGTAGATTAGGATAGGAAACTATGAGTAGTGGCTTAGGAATTAACGCTCTATTGCATTTCCTAATCTTTCTTACGCTGGTGGATTAGGGATAGAAAACTCCGAGTATAAATTAGTGAGTTATACCGCAAAGGCTTGGGTATAACAGTTTTGTTAATTCATCGTGGGATTATCGTGACGATATCATTCATGTAATGCATCGAACATCAACAATAGATAAATTGGGGATTCTATACACAACCTGATCGCTTTCGTCTTATTGTCAGAACAACTTATTTTCCTTTCGGATTTAAAACCTGACCGCTTTTGTTTCTTCTTAAATTTCTTTTCTATTCTTTCTCGTTATAGTTTCATTTTTGTTTAATTTTTTTATCTAGTGCAGTGCTACTAAGGTATATTTCTTTTTTTTTTGTATGCGGGGACAAGACAATCATGCAAAATTAAATATATGCTACCTTGACAAAGGTTGAATCTTATTAAAAGGAACTTGTAGCAAAACCTATAATTCAACAAAATGCAAGAAATTATGCTAGAGCCTTACACTGATCATGCATGGATGGAGGATTCATCATCTTAACTTGAAGAAACCATGACTCAATTTATAAATATGACTCAACTTAATTTCGATAAAATCAACATGCATCAAGAAACCGGGCAAAGTAACATGGAAACATGCTTCGAGAATTTAAAGATGCAACTTGATCAAATATTTAACCAATTAGCATTAAAACTGAGAACTGATGGATATTTCTATGAAAATATATTAGATAGTCCTAGAGATGCGGATTTTGAAAGAGAAGTCAAACAATAATGTGAGGTATTGGATGAAGGTGGAGTTGAAGAAACCTTGACTCAGTTCATAAATATTACTCAAATCAATTTCTGAAAAATCAACACGCAGAAAGAAACCTTGCAAAGGGACATATAAGCATCCTTCGAGAACTTAGCGATGCTACTTAGTATAGTATTTAGCCAATTAACATTAAAATAGAGCTCTAGTGGGGAGTTCGATGGGAAAAATTTAGATAGTCCATAGATAAGAAAATTGAAAGAGAATTCAAACAAGAATGTGAGGTTGTCGATGAAGGAGGAGTTGAAAAAGAGAAAGAAGAAGAAAAGTGCAAACTATCTGATGAAGAAATGGAAGCAAGAATAGAAGAAGTGGAGGCGAAAAGTATATGTGGGAAAATAACAAGAATGAAATATGAAGATTATATAGTTTTAGATGAAGCTCTAAATTCAATTGTTCATTTAGATATAGATGTCCAACAAAAAGATCTTCAACAAAAGAATACTCTTACACCTAAAAACAAGGTTGATAAAAGAGGAGAAACAAATGAAGTGTTTGACGAGACTTATGCCTTGTTTGATACTATCAAAGTGAAGAGACTGTGGAAGAAAATCCTTCATTTTCTAAAATTGATGGAATTTCTATCAAACAAAAGGAAGAAGAAGGATGTCGTGTTTTTCGTGTCATATATGTCGCCCTAACACAAAAATCCAAAGGCCAAGCTTAGGACCTTGAAGAAGCGATTCATGGGAGGCAACCCATCTTTTATAACTAGTCTTTTCTTTTTGCAGAATTTAGTTACGTTAATAGCGAAGTTTAATAAGAAGAATTATCCACTCGAGCATGCCTTCCCATCACAATTTGTGCTTGTCTTTAATGAACAAATTTATATATGTTGTTTCTTTAAGATTTACAAATTTATAGCTATATCATTGAACAAATGAACCAAGAGGAAACTTCATCATCAGGAAAACAACTTACAACTTGAAGGCAAAGGATGTGAAAAGAATCAATAGGCTTGTACTCAACTTTCAGATACCTCAACTAGTAAGGTTTGAGCCAAATAAATTCCATTGTTCACTGTTCTTTCTTATTGAGTGTATCCATGCATTGTTATTTATCAAGTTTGAATTATTTCATATTAAATTTGTCTAGTTTGATTAACACACACTGAGGCGGTTGTTTACTTTTAACTTTGAACCATTTTAGCCACCCTGTAGTAATAAGTATGTCCATTTCTAACCACTTTTAGATTAGCCTTTATTTCGATGACTTAGCCTTAATTCTTAGCCGTGTGAATTGAAAGATCTTATCTTCCCATCCTCTTTTTGGAGTTTGATAGAATTGTAGTTCTTAAGATTAAGTTTGGGGTTGCTCTTGGAAGTGAGCAAGGAATTAAGTTTGGGGTTGCTCTTGGAAGTGAGCAAAGTTTTAAGTTTGGGGTTGGAGTACTAGAGAAAAATGGTCAAAATTCAAAAATTTTAGAAAAAAAGAAACTTCTTCAATTTTTTTTGAAAGAATTCAAAGTGCATAATAAGGACTACAATAGTACAATATCTAGTACCATCAAGAAGGAACAAAGGGGTATGATAATAAAAAGATAACTAGGTACCTAACTCCAAAGGTTTAAAACTATTGTCCCAAAAATATCCTACCCGAATATAATCCAAAATACAACTGAAAAAGACCTCAAATGTGTGTGTTTTGATTCCTTTAATGAAATATATTAGAACATGATCAAGATAAGTATAAACTATTTTTCATGTTGATTGAGAGACTACCTTATCCATTGAATGATCAAGGTGAGATCATAGACAGGTTGAGTACTTGTCAAAGTTTGAGGATGTTTTGTGAATTTGTCAGATGGAAGTTGGAAGCTAGAATAATAGTCAGGTAAAGAAAAAATTATATGGTGATGTTCAATTGTTATTGTGAAACTTGCTTTCTTTATGGAATTTGCAGTGCATGCAAGTTACTTGACGACAAGCAACGATTCAAGTTTGAGGTTGTGATGACACTCCATCATTGCATGATTTAGGTCGAAGAAACAAATTAAAACAAGTTAAAGAAGAGCAAACATGAAGAATAAAGGCCAAAGAAAGAGAAAAAAATGGCTAAGTGGTGAGAAATAGGGAGAGAGAGAGAGAAAAAGTGTGCAACCACTGGAATAATCATGTGAAGTATCACACGCGCGATAAAGAAGTAAAAGCTACATCGCGTGCGAGATGCAAGTCATCACGCGCGATGACCTTTTTGTCTGAGCTTTTCTGACACATTCTGATCCATACTATATGTTTGATTTGACATTGGATGAGTAATTTGATTTTATAATTATATTCAATTTCTCCTTGTTCTTAATGGTCTTTACGTGATATATTCTTTTAATGTGATTTTGGGCACATAGGGAATACTGATCATTAGTGTATGTGTTGGACCTAGGGTAATTGTTGTGCTTACGCTGGTGGACTAGGGATAGGAAACTTCGAGTAGTGACTTAAGAATTAATGCTCTATTGTATTGCCTAATATTTTTTACGCTAGTGGACTAGGAGTAGAAAAATTCGAGTATAGATTAGTGAGCTATAGTGCAAGGGATTGGGTATAACAGTTTTGTTGATTCTCGGTGGGATTATCGTGACGATATCATTCATGTAATGCATCAGACATCAACAACAGATAAATAGAGGATTATATACATAAACTTAATGCTTTCATCTTATTGTCATAACACCTTATTTTCCTTTCGCATTTAAACACCCCCTAGTTTAGTATTTTATACGCATTGCACAATATTATCCCGTTAAATAGCAGTCCCTGTGGATTCGAACTTTTTATTACATCGACATTATTGGTACACTTGTCGAGAAGTCATCAGTTACTAATAGTTCATAATTTTGTATGATTTTATTTAATAAATATAATTTCAAGTTTTCATGTATATTACTAATAGTCCGTAATTTGGAGTAATATCATTTAATAAGTACATAAATGATCATTCTATTTTATATGAGATGTTATTACAATCTTCCATATTTAAACATCAATTTCTTTAACAAATAAAAAAAACTTATAATATACATTTTAGAAAAAAGGATAAAACAATATTAGTTTTTTTACTTGATTCTCATTATAGTTAATCTAGTTTTTGTGATAAAAAATAGCATATGAGTTCTCTTGATTAATTAGAATTAGGTTGGATTTAATTAGAAAATTAGGATTAATGATATTAATCTTGAATTATTTATATTTAATGGTCTTAATTCACAATTAATGATAGCTTGCCTTTGATGTATGTGGTTTGACCTATTATTTTGCATGATCCCCATGTGTCTTGATTCAATTAATTGATGTAACTTCTTTTGATCAATTAATTGAATTAGTAACTTCATAACCTTTTAGTCACTCCTTTGATCAACAATTATATGCCCCCTTAGGTTCTTTTATTGAATCAGGTGGTAAAAAGTTCCTTGATCACTTAACTTGAATTAGACATAGTAGGACTTGAACCAATACTTGTTCCCTTAGGTCAATTTTATCCTTCATTTTAAAATCCTAGAAATAGGTAACTATCAATGCAGGATAACATCAAGCTTCATTCCCCATCCTTGGTATCATATCTCATTCCTTCAATCATATCTTTCTGTGTCCATTCAAGACTATAACCATTTTTGCAAATAAACTTGATCCGACATCAAGAATAAATCATAAAACACTTAACAAATATGATGTGATTTATGCGCTATGAGCCTTAAGAAATGGAGAAGAATGAGAGGTTTTATTCCTCTCCTTATTCTGAATACCTTTGGATATGAGATGTATGACCCATTTGTTTAAAGTATTCACCTCCATTCATAGACTTTAGTGCAATTCAAATCAAGACAATTTTCAACATTCGTCCTTGGACTAAAATCAATCACAACCAACATCAAGATCATTTCATAATATTTCTCTCTCAAATTCTATTTGGGTTAATCACCATCACTTGGTTAAAACACCCATCTCTTTGGGTTAATCACCATCTTTTGGTTAAAATACCTCTCTTTTTGAGTTAATCACCATCTCTTGGTTAAAACACCCATCTCTTTGGATTAATCACCGCCTCTTGGTTAAAACACCCTCATCTTTGGGTTAATCACCATCTCTTGGTTAAAATACCCCTCTATTTGGGTTAATCACCATATATTGGTTAAAACACCTCTCTCTTTGGGTTAATCACCATCTCTTAGTTAAAACACTCCTCTCTTGGTTATAACACCACTTTTATTTCTTGTTCTTAGTTATGACACCACTTTTATTTCCTCTTTTAGTTATGACATCACTTTTAATTCCTATTCTTGGTTATGAAACCACTTTGATTTCATACTCTTGGTTAAGACACCATTTTATTTCCTGTTCTTGGTTATGACACCACTTTTATTTCATGCTCTTGGTTAAGACACCACTTTTATTTCATGTTCATGGTTAGGATACCACTTTTATTTCATGGTCTTGGTTAAGATACCTGTAGCGGGGTATTCGTTACCATTAGAGATATTGACTAAATCCAAGGTAAACCATACAAGTCGAGTCGCCACCGCACTTCTATTTATCCAAAGGAATGGTTAAAAAGCGAACAAAAACCTAAAAGTTTTATCGAATCAAAAACTAGTAAAAATGACAGAGATCTGGGTTAGGGGGTTGGTTATGCAATGAGAAGGTTTTAAGCACCCAAAACATCCTAGGTACTCCTAGGGAGCCCTTTTCATATTTGTTGTAAGGTTGGTATTTTGTGAAAATATGTTTGTGCAAACATGATTGAAGAGATGAGAAGAGAATATACAAGTTATTTACATTTTGTGTTTGGATGGATAAATCCATTGCCTACGTACCATCTTAAAAAAAATTAGGATCAAAACCTCGTAGTTCGGGGTAAAAATCTCAAAATGAGTTGGTGAATTGATTGGTCCAAAAGCCTTAAGGTCTTTTGTTATCCAAGGGAGAAGACTCAACCCAAAACCACAAATCCACCATGTGAGGATAGCTTCAACATGCTAGTGAGGGGTTAACCCTATAATAAGCATGGAAGACTCATTGTCCATCACTAAGGATATAGGTGAGTATTACATCTACCTCAAGGATAACTCAAACCTAATAGCTAAAGGTTATGAAATTTTTTGACTAAGGGAGTGGCCATTGAAACCACAAAAAAGTACTTGAATGGGTTATATTTACCAATGAAAAGTATGTACAAAGTATGGTCAAAGTTGGCTTAGAAGTTCAATTCAAAATAAGTATTATGAAAAGAAAGTTTGAAAATCAAAAGCATAAGGCTTAGGTTTCTAATGTTTGAAAAAAAGTGTTAAATGTTTGCACAAACAGTTTTGGCTTGGGTTAGAGTGGAGGGAAGAAGAAGAATGGCTAAAGTCCTAACCATACAAGAGATGAGGGATAAGAAACAAGACCACAAATGAAGTTCCTCTCTTGAGATCATATTGATGATCCAAGTAGCTTCCATCCTTTGGAATAAGCAAGCAAAATAAGTAAGCTCAAGCAATCAACATAACCAAACAAGCTCCTTAGGAGGTCCCCAATGTATCTTGTATCTTTCACTTTGGATGAACAATGGCAATGGTTCTTCAATTTGAGCTCTCATAGGATCCCCTATCACAAAAGCACACACATCAAAAGTTCCATGAAGTAAATCAAGAATGGACAAGAGTGAGTTTAGAGGTTTGGTCCTTCTAATCCATCTTCAACATTAGGGTCCTTTTACTCCAATTTGCATAGGGAATGTCCTAGAAACTAAGTTCATTTGTCCATTTCTTTGCATTTGGTCCACAACAATCAAAACAAAACACAAGCACAATAATATATATACACAATTATGTGCTCAAGTGAGCAAAAGGCAAATTGCATTAACATAAACATGCGCTCAAGTGAGCAAAGGGGGAAAAGCAAATGAATAATATGGACAAGAATAGTAAATTGCATAAATGTAAAGAGCAAAAAGTAAATGTTAATGGTTAATGGTTAGTGTTAGTAGTTAGTGTGCCATAAGACAAATTTAGTGCTATGTTAAGCAATCGTAATTGGACTTATGTAGAAGTCACAACTATCTGAGGCCGGTTAATAATAATGTAGGCAACAATAAAAGTTAGAGGTCTTGATTAATGAATCAAACTCCAACAACTTGCCATGCCAAAAAAAAAGAAGAGAAATGATCTTGTATTGATTTAGGTTCTTTGCATGATTTAGAAAGCAATCTATCCTTAATGCAAAGCCATTCACTTGATCCATGATCAAGATGAATTAGATTTGAATCAAGGAAGATTAAACTTCCCTAATCAATGCTAACCACCAATCTTTAACTCATTGATCAAAAAAGAAAAAGAAGAAGGAGAAGAAGAAGATGAAGAATTAAAGTGCATTAAATGAAATGGAATATACTAATCAACAAGTGTTGACCAAAGATAGGGAAGATCAAGGTCAAACAATAGAAAACAGAAGCAAAATGAGAATTAGAAGTCAAGAAACAAATAAAATATTTTTGGCATTTTTAATATTTAAAATAAAACTTGAATTAAAATAATAAAGAAAGGTCAAACTTCAAAGTCACTTCAAATCAACTTTGAAAAGTCTAAGTGAATTATCCCAAGTTCAACAAGATCAAACAAAGTTTGACAAAAAATTTCAGCATTTTTAAAAGTCAGAAACTATTTTTAATCAAATTAAAAATGCATAAAAATAACCTAATTGAATTAAAATCTCAAATCAATTAATAAATTGATGAGAATATTTTTCATAGATCTATCATCACTCAAAGAGGTTGAGAAAATATTTTTGTATTTTTTGGATCTCAAAAATAATTTAAAATGAATTAAAAATAACCAAAAAAGAGAAAATTCATGAAAAATATCAAATGATAAAATAAAAAATATTAAAAATCATTTTTAGAAACTAGAAATTAAAAGAGAAATAATGCAATTGGTCCCATAATTTTTGGACCAATAATGAGAGAGATATGAATTTTAGAAATAAAATGGAATTAAAAGAAATAAAAGAAAATAGAAATCAGAAAATAAAAATAAGAAAAAAGGAGAAGCGTTGGATGATAGCTCATTAATTGAGTTGGCACATCACACGGCCTCTAAGCGCGCTTCCACCATACACGTGAGTCAATGCAAAACACGCTGCCAATTAAAAGGTCATAACATTGTGTGGATGAGATTAGATCTGGAAACTGAGATGGACGGCTCAGATCCAATCTAGAAAACAGACGGTGGCCAGCGCCACCGTCTTCTCCGGCTAGCTCCGGCGAAGGCCAAAAATTACAGGGAAATAAATGTGCACCAAAACGCACGATCCATGTACCAAACGAAAGGTGGAGTGATGTACATCACTCCTGTGCCACTCAATTCCACTCTAGATCTCTAGATTGAGGGAAATCAGAGATGGAGGTTTTGTGGTGTTCAAGTGAACTTGCTTGATTTCAACAATTCAAAGCTCAGTATGATTGCCTCTATGAAGAGGACTTCAGACAACACCACAATAACAAGAAACAAGCAATGTATAATGAGATTCGAAGAAATCAAAATCTGAAGTAAACTCTAAAATGGAGAGTTTGAGTGCACGATTTCTTGATGCTTAAGCTTGGAGTATGGTCTATGGATGAAGGAGAAGAAGGCCAAGGAACTTTAGATCTGAAATTTCAATCGAGGAAATCAAAATTCAGATCTGAAATTTGAGAGAAAATTGAGATTGTTCCTTTGGTGTGGGTGTGGGATTTCAGTTGCACAGCATGTAGGGCGCCTTAAGGTTGAAGAAATGAGAGGCTAAGCACTCCTATATATAGCAAATGGCAAGGTGGGAGCATGAACAAAGCATTGCATGGGAGAAAAGGGCCTCCATGCATGGGCCTGTACAGGCGCATGAAGGGCCCAATTCTGATTGGAATTGTAAGCTATACATCACCAAATATGAATTGAACGTGCAGATTGTGTGTTAATGGATCATGCATGGCAATTGGAATGATTTTCATAAAATGCACTATTTCATTGAAGCCTTCAAAAATGCCATGTCCAAAATCCAAATGTAACCTTATGAGTAATGGTTGGAAAGATTGTTGCATAAGGAACAAATGTCATGTTGATCAAAACTTCATTTGGGCCTTGGAAATTAATGAAAATTGAGCTTGAAGTGTAAGGTGCAAAACATGCATATGTGAAATTTCCAAAATTGGTCAATGTTCAAGCCCTTTTGTCTCAATGATGCAAGCTCCAAATAACAAAATATTCAACATGAAAGTTATAGGTATTTTCAAGGCAATCAATTTAGGGTGCAATTTTACATCATTTGGATTTTTTATGAAGAAGTTATGGGCACTTGAAGTTGGACTTTTTCACATTTCAATGCATTTGGTCCAAAGTGACCTATAATGTTTTGCATTATCACATGTATTCCTTTTGAGATTTTGCAATTTTGCTCAACATAACATTTGAATTAGACACACTAAGCTTTCCAATTCATTAAGTCCCACCTCAAAATCATGAAAAATGAATGAGTTATGTTCTTGGGAAGTTGACCCAAAATTAGGGTTTCAGTCAAAATGACCTATAATGTCTTGGAATGGATGATGATCTTCCAAGCTTCAAATTAATTTTTTTGAACATGAAATTTGTTCATATTGTCCTTAAGAACATTTTTTCTCTTGGAGTCATCTCCATTTGACCAACACATAAAAAGTTAGGTCTCAGTGCATTTCAAAATAGTCAGATGAATTGATTGATCAACTTCTCAAGTCCAAAACTCATATCTTGATGAATGGATGATTGAGGACACTCAAATAAGTTCAAATATGCATGAAATGATGAATGAAAGAACTTCCCTTGACTGTATTTGACCATGGGTTGAGGTTGCTTCATGAGCAAGGCACAGTTGATGAACAGATGAATTAGGGTTTCCTTGGGAAACAAACCTCAAACCCTTTGATTTGCTTTGATCAAAATGATGAATTGAGACACTTGGGAGGCATATTTGATGGATGAGAGCTTTTGGAACCATTACCATGCTTGCTTTCATCTTCTCTTGACCATATCATTGCACATAGGACCTCCTAGAAGCTTTAGACCCTGTGACTGCTTAAGCTACAAACAAAAGATGTTAGTGACATATTTTTGTGCTTTTGGTTAGTGAATAAAAATGAGAAAATCAATAATATACAATTCAAGCATGCTTGGTGATCTCAAATCAAATCTCACAAGAGATCCCACCCAAAAGGCAAAGGGAACCAAGATGCTTATGATCCTTGAGGCAATGCAAATGCAATGTAATGATGCCATGAGGGATCTTAGGGTCAAAATTCGGGTCTTACAACACCGTCTCTATAATTCCTGTCCATGGTTCATACACCACATTTACAATTCTGATTCCTTGGTTTAGATACCACAACAATTTCTTTTCGTAAAATAACTGTTATAATACATTCCTTAGCAGTAAGACTAACAACTTAGAGCATTCAAACCAGGATCAAACAACTTATGTCAAACACTTCTAGGATACGATTATAACACTGTTCCCTAAAACCATCCAAAAAATACTCATTTTCTATCCCACAAACTACAAAGCTCTGGTTTTCTCATTGCATCATGAGAATATGTAGGCACAAGGTTTCGAAATCTTGACGAGCACATTAATTAAAAAACTTATTTTCCCCCTTAATTAAAACCAATATGAAGTAACCTTTAGATAATAACATCCATCTGCGTAAAGAACAATTAATATGGTTCCCGTTAAGTACATTGGATGTGAGTGGTTCTCATACCTCCCCCTTGCATAACCAACTTCCTTACCCTTTTGTATTCTCTATGAGTTTTATTGATATTTTCTCTTTGTCTTAGAATAAATAAAATTCAATGGCGAACTCTTTTGTATTTCGAGCATGCGATGCACTCGGGTAGTTTTCACGGCGCGATAACATGCTTTAAATTTGGACAATTGGCATAATTTTTTATGTTGTCTACGCATAGATGTTAACATTATTTATGGAGCAAGGAACTATGAAGAACACATATATTGGTTCCTTCAAGTTATCCTCAGCTTCCCTCTTAACCTTTGATGTGGTAAGTGTTGTTTTTTGGGTCATTGTCTATGACAAGATACTTGTTCGTATTGCAAGGAAATTTACAGACAGGAAAATAGGCTTTTTTGCATTTCAAAGAATAGGAATTGGCCATTTTGTTTTTGTCTTGTGCATGTTATCAGCTTCTATTACGAAGATAAGTACGTCATTGTACCCCTTAGTGTATATATATATAATGTGTATCAATCATTATTAGTTGGAAATTCACCGAGGTTTTTCATTCAAGAATAATCACTGTCATCCATAATCATATTTCATCAAGAGCTTGAAAATTAATTGGATTAAAGATTGGAAATTAATTAGATTAAAGAAGATTATTTTTAAGTTTTTTGGGTTTCTCATCGGTAAATTGCTCGACAATTCTCAACATTAACTGGGACAAATCTCTACACCGTCTGTAAGATACTTCACATCTCTTTTCCGCATTTTACATTACCTCTTTCGAATTGGTTGAAATATTCTATCGAGCATCTTGCGTGCAATAGCGAATTCTATATTTTTCTTCAGTTTAGTTGGTAATCCTTTATCATATTCAATTCGTTGATGTTGTATGCTTGCTCTAATCGAATTTAAATCAAATTCAATATCAAAACCGAATTATAATGAAGTTACAATGCAAACCGTAATTGTTTCATAACCGTAAAATGCATAGAATCATAGCACAAACACAAATCGTCCTTGTAGCATGCAACTTGGAACAAGGATAGTCTCCCCTTAATGCCAAACAAGAGACTAAACTATATTTGTCATGATACAGAGGCAGCTGGTCTGGGAATAGTGGCAAGATAACATTAAAAATTAAAATTGCAAAAGCTACCCACCTATCTGAATTGTCATCGGCCAAAAATACGACAACATTTGACGAGAGGTCATCACTATATGGCATGAATCGATCTTTAAAGGTATCAATTGTTGTCGTTATCAAGTGAACTACCCCCTCAATATTTTATTTTGTACCATCAATATCAGTTATGCACCTCTAATTTTGAACCTCTATAATTGATTTATTGAGCTAGTACTGTCTATGGTCTTAACGGTAAGCCTGACTACTTAGCTCATTTAGCTGGTTGTTTTACTTTTCTTCAGTTTTATATTATTAATTAATTCTTATCATTATACTATAGAATTACAAAATCTCAAAAAAAAAAACACAACGACAAACAAGGGATCAATACTTTTGACACACCATGTTAAAATGTGGTACTTAATGACTAAGTTGGCATGTTACTGTTGGCACTCAGTCATTGCATGATTCTAATCGAATAAACAAATCAAAATAAGTTAAAGAGGAATAAAAATGAAGAATAAAGGCCAAAGAAAGAGGAAAAATAGCTAAGTGTGGAAAAAGAGAGACTTAGTAAAAATAAGGTGAAAAAGGAAGTAAAAGTGTGTATCTACTGAAATAATCACGCAAAGCGTCACGGGAAGATGAGGAAGTAAAAGTTGCATCACGTGCGAGATGGACGTCATCACGCGCGATAACCCATATTTCTGGGCTTTTTTGACGCTTTCTGATCCATTCTAATGGTATTTTAAGAGGAAAATTGATACTTTTTCGAGGGTTATGAATTTCTACAGCAAAAGTGATAATTTACAACACTAAATGGCATATTGGGAGAGCATTTGAAGCCATTGGAGGCCAACTCTTTGAGGGAATTCTTATGTAAACCTCTTATTTTTATTTTGGTATTATAATCTGAATTATGAGTAGCTAATTTTCTCTATGTTAGGTTGTGTTTGATGAACCTATTTTGATATTGTTGGGACATATGTTTGATTTGACATTGAATGAGTAATTTGATCTATAATTCTATTCAATAACACCTTCTTCTTAGTGATTTTTTATGTGAGATACTCTTTTAATCTGATTTTGGGCACATAGGAAATACTGATCATTAGTCCATGTGTTGGACCTAGAGCAATTGTTGTGCTTATGTTGGTGGATTAGGGATAGAAAACTCTTAATAGTGGCTTAGGAATTAACGCTTTATTACATTGCCTAATCTTATTCCGCTGATGGATTGGGGATATAAAACTCTGAGTATAAATTAGTGAGTTATACCGCAAGGGATTGAGTATAGTAGTTTTGTTAATTCACCGTGGGATTATCGTGACAATATCATTCGTGTAATGCATCGAACACCAACAATAGATAAATAGGGGATTCTATGCACAACCTAACCGCTTTTGTCTTATTGTCAGAACAACTTATTTTCCTTTCGCATTTAAAACCCGATTTCCCCCAATTTAGTATTTTCTATGCATTACATAATAATGTCTTGTTAAATAGCAGTCTTTGTGGATTCGATCTTTTTATTACTACGACATTATCGATACACTTGCCGATAAGTTATTGAGTTTTTGGCGCCGATGTCGAGGACGGTTGATAATTTCAAAAGGCGACGCTTGTTCAATGTTTAATTTTGTTTTTTGTTTTTTTGTTTTTTTTTGTTTTCAATTGTAAATGTTCTTTTGTAATTAGTTATTTTTGTTTCTTCTTAAATTTTCTTTTCTATTCTTTCTCCTTTTATTTTTATTTTTGTTTAATTTTTTATCTAGTGTAGTGCTACAAAGATATATATATATATATATATATATATATATATATATATATATATTGTATGCAAGGACAAGACAATCAGGAAAAATTAAATATATGCTACCTTGGCAAATGTTGGATCTTAGTAAAAGGAACTCGTAGCAAAACCTCTAATTCAACAAAATGCAAAAAATTATTCAGAGCCAGAGCCTTACACTTGAAGAGAATTGATTCAGTTTATAAAGATGACTCAACTCAATTTCGAGAAAATCAACAGGCATCAAGAAATCGTGCAAAGTAACATGGAAGCATGCTTCGAGAATTTAGAGATACAACATTGTCAAATATCTAGTAAATTAGCATTAAAACTGAGATCTAATGGGTATTTATGTGAAACTATATTAGATAGTCCTAGAGATGTGGAATTTTGAAAGAGAAGTCAAACAATAATGTGAGGTATTGGATGAAGGAGGAGTTTAAGAAACCTTGACTCAGTTCATAAATATTACTCAAATCAATTTCCAAAAAACCAGCAGGCAGAAAGAAATCTTGCAAAGAGACATATAATCATCCTTCGATAACTTAGTTATGCTACTTAGTATAATATCTAGCCAATCTAAATAATATATTAAATTTGAAGCATCAGATTATATTACGACAGATGTTAACAATTCGATTCCATTTGTGCCACATCATCCTATAGTCCAGTGTGACATCTCCAAAATTTTATTTTCACTTTTAAAATAGAAAAATACAATATTTAATATCCATTGAAGGTCACGGGTTCGAACCTTGGGAAAGACGAAGAAAATTCTCATTTTCAACTTTAATATATATATATATATATATATATATATATATATATATATATATATATATATATATATATATAATATATGATCTTAGAGAGTAAAATAAATATATTGAAAATAATATCTAAAAAAAGAACACTCATATTTCATTCGATATCAATGATAAAATCTATATAATATATTAAATATAAAGCATCAGATTATATTATGACACATCTATATAATATATTAAATTTCATTATCAATTTACAAGCATGTATTTTTCTTTCAATTAAATTGTATGTTTTTATATGTGATTAATTCATATCATTATCTTAATTATAATTCACAATAAATTACTGTAATATAAATTTAGTAATCATGTTTTTCAAAATAATTTATTAATATATTTAAAATTCAATAAAAATGAATAAACTAATTTACAACCGCGCATCGCGCGAGTCTAAATCTAGTTAGCATTAAAATTGAGCTCTAGTGGGGAGTTCGATGGGAAAATTTTAGATAGTCACATAGATAAGGAAATTGAAAGAGAATTTAAACAGGAATGTGAAGTTGTCGATGAAGGATGAGTTGAAAAAGAGAAAAAAGAAGAAATGGAAACAAGAATATAAGAAGTGGATGTGGCAAATATATGTGGGAAAAGAACAATAATGCAATATTAAGATTATATAGTTTTAGATGAAGCTCTAAATTCAATTGTTCATTTAGACGTAGATGTCCAACAAAAAGATCTTTAACAAAAGAATAGTTATACACCTAGAAACAAGGTTGATAAAAGAGGAGAAATAAATGAAGTATTAGATGAGATTTATGACTTGTTTGATACTATCAAACTGAAGAAAATATGGAAGAAAAACATTCAATTCTTAGAATTTATGGAATTTTTTCTACCAAACAAAAGGAAAAAGAAGGATGATGTGTTTTTCGTGTCATATATGTCGTCCTAACACCAAAATCGAAAGATCAAGCTTATGGAGCAAACCCATCTTTTATAACTAGTCTTTTATTTTTGCAGTATTTATGTTATGTTAATAGCGAAATTCAATAAGAAGAATTAGACATTAGAGCATGCCTTCCCATCACAATTTGTGTTTGTCTTTATTGAACAAATTTATATATGTTTATTCTTTCAAATTTACAAATTTATAGTTATATCATTGAACAAATGAACCAAGAGGAAACTTGATAATCAGGAAAGTAACTTACAACTTGAAGGCAAAGAATGAAAAAAGAATCAAAGGTCTTGTACTCTACTTTCAGATACCTAAACTATTAAGGTTTGAGCCAAATAAATTTCATTGTTCATTGTTCTTTCTTATTGAGTGTATCCATGCATTGTTGTTTATCAAGTTTGAACTATTTTCAATTAAATTTGTCTGGTTTGATTAAAACACACTGAGGAAGTTGTTTACTTTTAACTTTGAGCCTTTTTAGCCACCCTGTAGTAATAGGTATGTCCATTTCTAACCACTTTGAGATTAGTCTTTCTTTCGATGACTTAGCCTTAATTCTTAGCCGTATGAATTGAAAGATCTTATCTTTCCACCCTCTTTTGGAGTTTTATAGAATTGTAGTTCTTAAATGACATGAAAAAGATTAAGTTTGGGGTTGCTCTTGGTAGTGAGCAAAGTTTTAAGTTTGGTGTTGGGGTACTAGAGAAAAGTGGTCAAAAGTTTAAGGAAAAAAGAAGTGGAAAAAGAAACTTCTTCAATCTTTTTTGAAAGAATTCAAAGTGCAGAATAAGGACTACAATAGTATAATATCTAGTATCATCAAGAAGGAACAAAGGGGTATGATAATAAAAAAATAACTAGACATCTAACTCCACAGGTTTAAACCTACCGTCCCAAAAATATCCTACCCGAACATAAGCCAAAATACAAGCGAAAAAACCCTCAAATGTGTGTGTTTTGATTTCTTTAATGAAATATATTAGAACATGATCAAGATAAGTATAAACTATTTTTCATGTTGATTGAGAGACTACCTTATCCATTGAAGGATCAAGGTGAGATGATAGAGATGTTGAGTACTTGTCAAAGTTTAAGGACGTTTTCTGAATTTCTCGGATGGAAGTTGGAAGCTAGAACAATAGTCAGGTAAAGAAAAAATTATATGGTGATGTTCAATTGTTATTGTGAAACTTGTTTTCTATTTGGAATTTGCAGTGCATGCAAGTTACTTAAGGACAAGCAATGATTGAAGTTTGGTGGTTGTGATGACACTCCGTCATTGCATGATTTCGGTCGAAGAAAGGAATTAAAACAAGTTAAAGATGAGAAAACATGAAGAATAAAGGCCAAAGAAAGAGGAAAAAATAGTAAGTGTGGAGAACTAAGGAGCAAAAACATGCAACTACTGGAATAATCATGTGCAGTATCGTGCACGCGATAAGGAAATAAAAGTTGCATCGCGTGCGAGATGCAAGTTATCATGCGCGATGACCCCTTTTTCCTATGATTTTCAGACGCGTTCTGATCCATACTGTATGTTTGATTTGACATTGGATGAATAATTTGATTGATAATTATATTCAATTTCTTCTTGTTCTTAATGGTTTTTACGTGAAATACTCTTTTAATATGATTTTGGGCATATAGGGAATACTAACCATTAGTCTATGTGTTGGACCTATGACAATTATTGTGCTTACGTTGGTGGACTAGGGATAGGAAAATCCTAGTAGTGACTTAGGAATTAGTGCTCTATTGTATTGTCTAATCTTGTTTACGCTAGTGGACTAGGGATAGAAAGATTCTAGTATAGATTAGTTAGCTATAGTGCAAGGGGTTGGGTATAACAGTTTTGTTGATTCTCCGTGGGATTATCGTGACGATATCATTCATGTAATGCATTAAACATCAACAATAGATAAATAAGGGAGTCTATACATAACCTAACCGCTTTCATCGTATTGTCAGAACAATTTATTTTCCTTTGCATTTAAAACCCGAACCCTCCCATTTAGTATTTTATACGCATTGCATAATATTGTCTCGTTAAATAACAGTCCATGTGGATTCAAACTTTTTAATACTGCGATATTATCGGTACACTTGTCGAGAAGTCATCAGTTACTAATAGTTCATAATTTTGTATGATGTTATTTAATAAATATAATTTCAAGTTTTCATGTATATTACTAATAGTCCATAATTTTGAGTAATATCATTTAATAAATACATAATTGATCATTCTATTTTATCAGAAATGTTATTACAATCTTCCATATTTAAACATCAATTTCTTTAACAAATTAAAAAAAATTATAATAAACATTTTAGAAAAAAGGATAAAACAAGAATAGTTTTTTTTTCTTGATTCTCATTAGAGTTAATCTAGTTTTTGTAATAAAAATAGGATATAAATTCTCTTGATTAATTAGAATTATGTTGGATTTAATTAGAAAATTAGGATTAATGATATTTATCTTGACTTATTTATTTTTCACGATCTTAATTCACAATTAATGATAGCCTGCTCTTAATGTATGGAGTTTGACCTATTATTTTGCATGATCCTCACGTGTCTTGATTCAATTAATTGATGGAACTTCTTTTGGTCAATTAATGACTTTAGAACTTTTTAGTCACTCCTTTGATCAACAATTATATGTTCCCTTAGGTTCTTTTATTGAATTAGGTGATCAAAAGTCCCTTGATCACTTAACTTGAATTAGACATATTAGGACTTGAACCAATACTTGTTCCCTTAGGTCAATTTTATTCTTCATTTTAAAATCCTAGAAATAGGTAACCATCCATGCATGATAATATCGAGCTTCATTCCCCATCCTTGGTATCATATCTCATTCCTTCAATCATATCTCTCTTTGTCCATTCAAGACTATAACCATTTTTGCAAATAAACTTGATCCAACATCAAGTATAAACCATAAAACACTTAACAAATACGATGCGATTTATGCACCACGAGCCTTAAGAAATGAAGTAGAATGAGAGGGTTCATTCCTATCCTTATTCTGAATACCTTTGGATACGGGATGTATGACCCAGTTGTTCAAAGTATTTATCTCTATTCATAGACTTTAGTGCAATTCAAATCAAGACAATTTTCAACATTCGTCCTTGGACTAAAATCAATCACAAACAATACAAGACCATTTCATAATCTTTATCTCTCAAACTCTATTTGGATTAATTACTATCTCTTGGTTAAAACACCTCTCTCTTTGGGTTAATCACCATATTTTGGTGAAAATACCCCTCTCTTTGAGTTAATCATCATCTCTTGGTTAAAACACCCATCTCTTTGGGTTAATCACCGCCTCTTGGTTAAAGCACCCCTCTCTTTGGGTTATTCACTACCTCTTGGTTTAAATACCCCTCTCTTTGGGTTAATCACCATCTATTGGTTAAAACATCCATCTCTTTGGGTTAATCACCATCTCTTAGTTAAAACACCCCTCTCTTGGTTATGACACCACTTTTAATTCCTATTCTTGATTATGAAACCACTTTGATTTCCTGCTCTTGGTTAAGACACCATTTTATTTCTTGTTCTTGGTTATGACACCATTTTTATTTCATGCTCTTGGTTAAGACACCACTTTTATTTCCTTTTCTTGGTTAGGACACCACTTTTATTTCATGTTCTTGGTTAAGACACCGCCTCTATAATTCATGTCCTTGGTTCAGACATCACCTTTACAATTCTAGACACCACAACAATTTCTTTTCGTAAAATAAATGTTATAATTCATTCCTTAGCAGTCAGACTAACAACTTAGAGCATTCAAACCATGATCAAACAACTTATGTCAAACACTTCTAGAATATGATTATAACACCATTCCTTAAAACCATCCAACAAATACTCATTTTTGATCCCACAAACTACGAAGCTCTGATTTTCTCATTGCATAATGAGAATATGTAGGCACAAGATTTCGAAATCTTGGCGAGCACATTAATTAAAAACTTATTTTCCCCCTTAATTAAAATCAATATGAAGTAACCTTTAGATAATAGCATCCTTATGCTCAAAGAACGATTAATATGGTTTCCGTTAAGTAGATCGTATGTGAGGGGTTCTCATACCTTCCCCTTGCATAACCGACTTCCTTACCCTTTTCTATTGTCTTTGGGTTTTATTGATATTTTCCCTTTCTCTTAGAATAAATAAAATTAAATGACGACTTTGTTGTATTTCGAGCGGGCGATGCGCTCAGGTATTTTTCGCGTGTTTTCTAAATTATATGAGGCCAGTAAACAAACATTGAATCCATGGATATTTGAACCCGAGTATCCGGGAAAGAGCATAATATTTGATGGAAGAACAGGGAATGCTTTTGAACAGCCTGTTATAATAAGAAAACCTTATATCTTGAAATTAATTCATCAAGTTGATGATAAAATACATGGACGTTCCAGTGGACATTATGCACTTGTTACACAACAACCCCTTAAAGGAAGGGACAAACAAGGAGGACAACATGCAGGCGAAATGGAGACAACATGCTTCCAATTTGGACTATTGACATAATTGTTTATGTTGTATACGCAAAGATGTCAACATTATTTGTGGAGCAAGGAACTATGATGAACACATATATTGGTTCCTTCTAATTATTCTCAGCTTCCCTCTTAACCTTTGACGTGGTAAGTGTTGTTTTTTGGGTCCCTGTCTACGACAAGATACTTGTTTGTATTGCAAGGAAATTTACAGGCAGGAAAATGAGTTTTTTTTTGTGTTTCAAAGAATAGGAATTGGCCATTTTGTTTTTGTCTTGTGCATGTTATAGTATCTATTACGGAGATAAATATGTCATTGTACCCCTTAGTGTATTATGGCAAATACCTCAAAATTTCTTATTAGTGTTTTTTATGCTCAATCAAATTATTAGTTTAAATGTCGCTAGTCATTAAGTAATAGAGATCATGGGAACGGTGATATATTAGTAGAATTGACTTTGGTACTGCAAGAAGTTATCTTATTGAGTATTCAAGTTGTACATTTTTATTGTTGCTGATATATTAAAGTTGTTTATGTATCCATGTTTATTCCTATCTAAGGAAAATAATTCCTCTTTCACGGCCAACTATATTGGATCTTTGAGGACTTGTTTGATAGTGTGGTTTTGAGTAGGTGAGAAAAACTGATGGATGTAGCCTGGAGAGAAAAATTTAATTAGCTTAAAATATACATATCATGTGCAGAAGATGTCTTGAAAGCCAGGTTCTGGACAAAGAAGCATTTCAAAATCAGAAGTTATAAAAGGTCATATGGAGTTCTATCAAGCTAGCTAGTTGGAGCACCTCACAGAGAGGTTTCTGTTGGTATTATGGAAAAGGAATTCCGATTATTTTTCAAATGAGAGTAAACTAATTCTAACTCAAACCAATAATACACACTTGTTTTTTTTCACTTGGTTATTTGGTGAGTTAATTCAATTGTTAGCATTTGGATTTTTTATGTTGTAGGTAAACTTGTGAAATTGAAGTTGAAATGGAGTCAAGGTGCTACATAAATATGGATATCTGTTTTGTATGTTACCTTAATATTTGGGTGTGAACTCTTTGGGAATTGTTTGACAAATGTTTGGGATTTGGATTCCCATAGTAAAATTTTATTTTTAACATTTGACAAGGTTTCACTTATAACTCCTCCTCATATTGTTTATATTCTTAGCTTTCATCACATTATTTGTATTCTTATTACTATTGTGATTTCTTATAATTGTCGTTTTCTATTAATTATGGGTCTGTTTTGTTTATATTAAAATAAGTTTAGTTTAATCTTTTTAATTTAGCATGAAGGTGAAGAGATTCTAATACTTTGATGACATATGACACAGCGGTCATAATTTTTTTTTAATTTTAGAAAAATATTAGCTGCGGATTATGAATTTCATGCGGATTTACTACGGTCTTACATGCGAAATTAACTGTAGTATTACCAGCGATTTGTTTTTTACAAATTTACCTGCAGATCTTCCTACCGAAAATATTATCCACGAAGATTTTAGTGGGAAACCAGTATCGGCACGAAAAACCGCAGGAAATCTATTTTTTGTAAATTTTTAACTTAAATCCACAGGAAAATAGAATATTTCTAATAGTGTGTACTGCAGTTTTAACCATAATATTTAGATTATATTCCCAATCTCTCACCCTTAGACTCTTAATTCATAATGTGCTAAGATCAAGAAAAAACATCTTCAATTGTCAGACCATGTCTTCAAAGTTGTGTAGTTCATGCCAACCAGAGACCGATGTACTTTGTTTAAAGGATGGACATATGCCGCCACTATAATTATTATTATTTAATATTAAATGCTATAAATAATATATTTATATATTAAATAAAATAAATATTTTTAATAAAATAATAAATAATTAACTTTTCTTTTCCATTCCTATTAATTAATTTTGACTTTTTTTAAAGCACAAACGAATCACTCCCTCTTCCTTTTTCCCTTACTACAAAGTGCGTATTTAATACTGATTTCTTTTTCATTGTTGGTATTTTAAAAGGTATTTTTTTTTTATTTTGATCTTTATGAATTTATTATTTATTTTATTATTGTAATAAAAAATAAAATATTTTGTTACCTTATTAAACTTGAGTTTGTACTAATGTTTGAAATTATTGTCTGTATCTATTTTATAGTACTAGTATGAACTGTTTTTTAATATGATTTTAAATGTGTTATTTCTTTTTCTTTTTTAGTAATAAACAATGAATTTTTTTTATAAAAGAAAACTAATAGAGGAATCATATACTCTTAATCCTCAAACACTTGATGAGCGTGAAAACTTTAAATTTGGATCCTTCATAAAAAAAAGATTTTTCAAATTGTAAAAACTTCATAATGATTCTGGTTTAATGCAAAAAATATTAGTATATATTACAAATGATTGAGATAAAATTAAAATATATTATTTATAAAAGGGTCTTTGACCCCGCTACTCAAAATTTCTGACTTCGTTCCTGATACCAAGAATGTTAAAATTGAAGAAGTTTTGTAAATTTCATTATCTTGTATATTCATTGATCTTCATATGACTCCTTTTGAAGATTTAATACATATTGACATTCCTGCAGAAACTTTCACATCAACCGAAGCTGAAATATTTTCAGAAAAAAAGGTGGAGTTGAATAGTTTTGTGACAAGCATATCTTCTCCGATGGACATATGTGCTTCCTTTATCCCTAAATGTGTTTTTTTTTGTTATCAGTGTTAGATGCCCAAAAGTGCTTATTTGAGCTATCATATGTGGGCATCTTTCACTCCATTTCCTTGCTAAATTGTCAAAACCACCTTTGTTTTAGATGAAATGCATTACATTGATAAACGATCTTGGTACCTTTGATTTGTGTGTTATTGTGCAGGAAGAAGGCATGAAATAATTGAAAATGAAGACACAAGAAAGTTGGCAAAGGAACCAAAGAAATCAAGCATTCATCAGCCTGCTCGCTAGGCGAGGGCTGTGGCGAAGCACTCGCTAGGCGAGCGCCCAGCGAAAAGCTCCAGTAAAATATCAATAAATTCGCTAGGCGAGCTGCTAGCGAAGGTGGTAGCGAGTTCGTTCAGTTTTGGTGAAAAGCGCAGCCAGCACTCACTCACTAGACGAGGCTCTAGCGAGTTCCCAGCGAGCATTCCAGTAGCCAAACCTCTCAACCTCGCTGGAGCGAGGGTTGAAGCGTGCCCTTCGCTAGGCGAAGGTTTTGTTCGCTAGGCGAACATGACAGTCTGAGATAGACTGTGTCTCTGGGCGCAGCTGCCTTTAGTGCCTCAATTTGACCCTCGCTAGGCGAGCCATTCTGCTCGCCTAGCGAGCATGACAGCCCAGTACAACTCTATAAGTAGCAAGTGCCACTTTTGAGAGCCATACCTTAGTTTTACCTAATTTTTCCACTTTTGTACTTTCTTAGAGATATTTTCCAGCATTGTTCTTAGGATTTTTTATGCCCTAGATTTCATTTCTCTTCATCTTGTAACCATCTTCTACAAAAAGAAGGTGGATTCCCATCCAATCTCGATTATTCGACTCGGATGTTGATCAACCTTCTTCCGAAACTTACCGACCAAGCTACCATGAAAATGAGTAGCTAAGTCATCCATTTGTCAAGGTTAGATGTAGGTGATTACTAGCTTTGTGTGTAAATGTAAGGATCTTCATGTGTAAACTCTTTAATGGTGAATATATGATGAAAACTTTGTTTCTATTTAAAACTCTTTGTGTTGGTTTATGATCGAGAGATGTTTACCAACTCTTGACCTAGGTTTTCATCCAATCTTGTTTGTTAGCTAGAGATAGTAATGAATGATTTTGTTCACCATAAGGTTGAACCAAAAAGTTGTCATTTTGATAGATTGTGTTCGAGAGAAACAATGGATCAAAATGGGAAAACTCACAATGTGTGTTCGAGAGAAACATATTGGGAGGACTTTGTGAAATGATTTATCATCTAAAGGAGTTTATAAGATTGTTGACCGAACAAATACATGCAAAGTGATCATCGAACCCTAACTTTGGCAATATTTCTCATTTATTCAAACCAAAACTTTTACCGCAATTTATTACCTTTTTATGCAAGATAACGTGACAACCAACCAAAACCCTATTGTTACATTGAGCTAGAATTAATACAACCATCGAACGGCGGTGATATCTTACAATCTCTGTGGATACGATAACAAAAACCCGATACTTAAAATTACAACTAACAAAATGGCGCCGTTGCCGGGGATTGTAAATTGATATCGCGAGCATCGCAATGGTTGCTTAATTTTTAGCTTTTGAATTTTTGACTTGTGCTTGTAATTTGTTTGGTTTAGTGTGCAGCTTACGTTTTATGCGAGGGCAAATCCCTGTGGACGAACTTCTTTTTGATCCCGAGATCGAAAGAACCGCAAGGAGGAACAATAGCAAAACGAGACGTAGGAGGCAACAGGCTAGACAACGTCAAGAGCAAGGAGAAAGTTCTTCTACCACAAATCCACCACCATTCATACCTAACATGGAGCCACCACCACCACCTATTTCTACTCCATGCATAAACAGTCCAAGAAACACCGCTCAGTTTGCCAACCACACGGGAAGGCAAGCTGAGATGAAAACGGGAACTCTAAATTTATTATATGGAAGTCCATTCACCGGAATGGACCATGAAGACCCATTTGCTTTTCTCACAAAATTTTATGAGATAGCATTGGCGGCCGGAGTGGATCAGGCTCAGGAGCTCCCGTTATTCAGAAGATTATTTCCCCACGCTTTGCTCGGCAAAGCAAAAGATTGGTACTTAGACCAAACACCAGCCGTCATGACAGACTGGAACGTGTTAGAAGAAAAGTTCATCGA
Organism: Lathyrus oleraceus; assembly: GCF_024323335.1. Taxonomy (NCBI): domain Eukaryota; kingdom Viridiplantae; phylum Streptophyta; class Magnoliopsida; order Fabales; family Fabaceae; genus Lathyrus; species Lathyrus oleraceus. The sequence continues at coordinate 534,676,485 of NC_066585.1, read as the reverse complement.
AAGATTCTTCTCCCATAACCGGTTCATGGAATCCAAGACGGCCATCTCGGTGTTTTCACAAGGAACCAGTGAATCTTTAAATGAAGCGTGGGAAAGATTCAAGTCCATGCTTCGGAAATGTAAAGGGCATGAATTTGATGAATTGACTCAAATCCATATCTTCAAAAATGGACTTCAACCAAATTGCAAGACGTTGTTGGATGCTACCTCGGGTGGCTCTTTATTGTCAAAAAGTGCCGAAGAAGCTACAAACATTATAAATCGAATGACTCTAAATGATCTTCAGAGTCAAAGTCGAGGCAACTCTTTGAAGAAGCCGGGAGTGCTTGAGCTAGGGACGAACGATGCCATCCTTGCCCAAAACAAGCTCATCTCACAACAAGTGGAACTCTTAATGCAACAAATTAAAGAGTTGAGAGAACCGTCTAAAGCTAAACAAATAGCTTGCTGTGAGCTTTGTAAAGGTGAGCATGACACCGGGTTCTGTCCACCTCCGGGATTCGAAGATGTAAACTACATGGCAAACCAAAGGGACTACCAACCGAGACCACAACAACAACAACCTTATCAACCGCACCCTCAAAATCAACAACAACATTACCAAGGGAACCAAGGGTTCCAACCTAGGAGTAACTATTACCATAACCAAGGTTATGGAGGTGGTTCTTCTAGCCGTCAAAACCCTCCCCAAAATCCTTATCAACCTCAACCTCAACAACCGCCGGTCGTAACTTCTAAATTGGAAGAGACATTGACGCAATTCATGCAAATGTCAATGGCTAACCAAAAGAGCAATGACGCGGCCATAAAAAATCTCGAGACTCAAGTTGGGCAACTTGCTAAGCAACTCGCGGAACAACAAACCGGTCCTTCCTTTTCGGCAAACACGCAAACAAATCCTAATGCACATTGTAAGGCGATCATGACGAGAAGTGGGAGGGAGTTGAGTAGTGAGAATAAAAAAAGAGATGAGAAAGAAAAGGAGGAGGAAATAGTGGAGGAAAATATTGATGGTGAAGTGGGGGAGTGGAGTGAAAAGGAAGAAGTTGAAAATAACGAAAAGAATGGTGAAGTTGAAAAGAAAAAAAGTGTGGAGATTGAGAAAAATACGAGTGATGAAGTAAAGGGTGAGGAAGTGAAAAAGCCTAGATGGAGGAGTTCTAGAGTTGCAAAGGGAAAGGAGGTAGTGAGCACTATTCCAATCCAAAATCTCCCTTATCCTCATGCCCCGTCCAAAAGGGAGAATGAACGGCATTACGCCCGGTTCATGGATATTTTTAAACAACTACAAATCAACATTCCGTTTGCCGAAGCTTTGGAGCAAATGCCCAAGTATGCCAAATTCATGAAGGACATACTAACAAAAAAGCGGAGGTATACGGAACCGGAGACCATCGTCCTTGATGCGAGCTGTAGTGCAATTATTCAAAGGACGCTTCTAAAAAAAGAGGTTGATCCGGAAGAGTTACTTTGCCGGTTAAAATTGGCGATATCTATGTCGGGAAAGGACTAATTGACTTGGGGTCGAGCATTAATCTTATACCTTTGTCTATTATTAAGAGGCTTGGCAACATAGAAATTAAGTCCATCCGAATGACGTTGCAATTGGCGGATAAATCGACAACCCATCCTCATGGCGTAGCCCAAGATGTTTTGGTTAAAGTCGACAAATTCTTTTTCCCGGTCGATTTTATTGTTATTGATATGGAGGAAGATGATGATGCTCCGCTCATCTTGGGCCGACCATTCATGAAGACCGCGCGAATGATGATAGATGTTGATGACGGTTTAATGAAGGTGAGAGTCCAAAATGAGGAAGTAACATTCGATCTATTCGAAGCAATGAAGCACTCAAAAGATAGAAATGATAGCTTTCGCATCGATGTGATCGAAGACGCTATTTTGGAAGTTTCAAAGCATATTCATGAGATATCTCCTATGGAGTTAGCTTTTGACGACTCATTGGAGGTTTTCACTGTTGAAGAAGAGCTAGCTCTTGAGGAATGCTTAAAGGAACTTGATAGTTTAGACGACCTACAACCGTGGGAAGTAGAGGAAGAAGACTTGAAGAAGGAGGTTATGGACGAAAAAGCGCCTATTGAATTGAAGATACTACCCTCTACTTTGAAATATGTATTCCTAGATGAGACCGAGGCAAAGCCGGTCATCATAAGCAACCTTTTGACAAATGAAGAAGAAGCCCGTCTGATCACCGTGCTAAAAACAAATCAAGAAGCCATGGGTTGGACTCTTTCCGATCTAAAAGGAATTAGTCCCTCCTATTGTATGCACAAGATTTTGATGGAAGAGGATTTCAAGCCGGTAGCTCAACCACAACGCCGCTTAAATCCTACCATGAAGGAGGTTGTTCGTAAGGAAGTTGTAAAGCTGTTGGATGCGGGGATGATTTACCCGATCTCGGATAGTCCGTGGGTTAGTCCTGTGCACGTGGTTCCGAAGAAGGGTGGAATTACCGTAATCCGAAATGACAAGGACGAATTGATCCCTACTAAAGTTGCAACGGGGTGGAGAATATGTATTGATTATAGGCGGTTGAATACCGTGACTCGAAAGGACCATTTTCCACTCCCATTCATGGATCAAATGCTCGAAAGACTCTCAGGCCAACAATACTATTGTTTTTTGGACGGCTACTCCGGGTACAACCAAATTGTGGTTGACCCGGCCGATCATGAGAAGACGGCTTTCACGTGTCCGTTTGGAGTGTTCGCATACCGAAAAATGCCCTTTGGGCTGTGCAATGCACCGGCGACTTTCCAACGATGTGTGCAAGCCATTTTTGCCGATCTGATAGAGAAAACAATGGAAGTCTTCATGGATGACTTCTCGGTATTTGGTAGGTATTTTAGTCTATGCTTGGCGAACTTGAAAACGGTGTTGGAAAGATGTGTGAAGACCAATTTGGTGCTTAATTGGGAGAAGTGTCACTTCATGGTGACCGAGGGGATCGTGCTAGGCCACAAAGTCTCTAGAAGGGGGCTTGAAGTGGATAGAGCTAAGGTTGAAGTGATAGAAAAATTACCTCCTCCGGTGAATGTGAAGGGCATCCGTAGCTTTTTGGGGCACGCCGGGTTCTATCGGCGCTTTATCAAGGACTTCTCAAAGGTGGCTAAGCCTTTGAGCAATTTGCTCGCTAAGGACCAGGTATTTCTCTTGACCGATGATTGTTTGCAAGCTTTCGAAACTTTAAAAGAAAAATTGGTTACCGCTCCAATAATAGTCGCTCCCAATTGGAATGAAAATTTTGAACTAATGTGTGATGCGAGCGACTACGCAGTTGGAGCGGTACTTGGCCAAAGAAAAGATAAAAATTTTCATGCGATACATTATGCAAGTAAGGTTCTTAACGAGGCTCAAATAAACTATGCCACTACGGAAAAAGAACTACTTGCAATAGTGTATGCGCTAGAAAAGTTTAGATCTTATCTTATAGGGTCTAAAGTCGTAGTGTATACCGACCACGCGGCGAATAAATATCTGCTCACCAAACCGGATTCGAAGCAAAGGCTCATCCGTTGGATCCTCTTGTTACAAGAATTTGATGTGGAAATCAAAGACAAGAAGGGGTCGGAAAATTTGGTGGCGGATCATTTATCTCGCTTAGTGAATGTGGAGGTTACCGCGTCGGAGAAGGAAATCCGGGAAGAATTTCCTGATGAAAAACTGTTTAAAGTTCAAGTTAGGCCGTGGTTTGCAGACTTTGCGAACCACAAGGCGAGTGGTTTTGTGCCTCCCGACCTAACTTCGAACCAAAAAAGGAAGTTTCTGTCGGATGCCAGGTATTATGTTTGGGATGACCCGTACTTGTTTAAGTTGGGTAGTGATAACCTATTAAGGAGATGCGTTACTGGCGATGAAGCACAGAGCATCCTTTGGCATTGTCACAACTCGCCTTACGGCGGGCATTATAATGGGGTGAGAACGGCCACTAAAATCCTCCAAGCGGGATTTTATTGGCCCACTATTTTCAAAGACGCACACACCCATGCGCAAAGTTGTGATAGTTGCCAAAGAAGCGGTGGAATTGGTAAGAGAGATGAGATGCCTCTCCAAAATATACAAGAAGTCGAAGTATTCGATTGTTGGGGCATCGATTTTGTAGGACCATTCCCACCCTCTTATGGGAACGAGTATATGTTTGTCGCAGTAGACTACGTTTCTAAGTGGGTTGAGGCGATTGCCTCACCTCGGGCGGATGCGAAAACGGTGATAAATTTTTTGAAGAAAAACATATTTTCCCGTTTCGGAACCCCCCGAGTGTTGATAAGTGACGGAGGGTCACACTTTTGTAATGCACCTTTGGAAAACATTTTAAAACATTATGGTGTATCGCATAGGGTGACAACTCCGTATCACCCACAGGCTAATGGGCAAGCTGAGGTCTCTAATCGTGAGATTAAGAGAATCCTCGAAAAAACCGTGTCTAATTCAAAAAAGGAGTGGTCCCAAAAATTGGACGAAGCATTATGGGCATACCGTACGGCCTTTAAAGCTCCAATTGGCCTAACTCCCTTTCAATTGGTGTTTGGTAAAACTTGCCATTTGCCGGTTGAATTGGAGCACAAAGCCTTGTGGGCCCTAAAATTTTTAAATTTTGAAAATGAGTTGGCCGGTGACAAAAGGAAGGTGCAACTACTTGAGTTGGAAGAGATGCGCAATGCCGCATACCACTCAAGTTGGTTGTACAAAGAAAAGGCAAAAAAATATCACGACAAGAAGCTCCGTAACAAAGAATTTGTGCCCGGACAATTGGTCTTATTGTTCAACTCCAGGTTGAAATTGTTTCCCGGGAAGTTGAAATCAAAATGGTCCGGGCCATTTCGGGTGAAAGAGGTGAAGGAGTACGGGGCTATTGTCATCGAAGACATGGACAAGAAAGATAGTTGGACCGTGAATGGCCAACGATTGAAAGTTTATCTCGGCGGTCATGTGGATCGCGAGAGCTGTGCAATTCCGCTTGATGCTCCTCTGTGAGCATCACACCGTCGAGCTTAGCCAACGTTAAACAAGCGCTAGTTGGGAGGCACCCCAACATTGTAAGTATTTACTGTTTTTTGTGTTGTGTTGTGTTGGGTTTCCTAGTGCTAACCATGCTGGATGAACATGAAATTGCTGCCTTTGAAAAAGCACTTGCTGTCATGCTCGCTGGCTGCTCGCTAGGCGAGGCAGTAGCGAGCAGACTCGCTAGCTGCTCGCTAGGCGAAGCAGCAGCGAGCGCTGCATGACAGCACTTATTTAAAATCTCAGCAGGGCACTCATTTTGCCCCAAACACAATTTTCTGTTTTTTCGACTCTGCTGAGGAAATTTTTACAGAGCTCTCCACACTCTCTCATTTGCATCTCTCTCACTAACAACTTGGTTCCCTATTTGGAGATTGCAAACCCTACTCCACTTCACATTTCAATCTATCACTGTAACTAAGGTTTGCCCTACTACATTTTCTTTATGTTTGAACTCTGTATTTCCAATTTGAATGTCAATTAGGATGAGTTGTGGTATGGGAAACTTTAGGTTTGCATGAGGGAGTTTAGGTTTTGCAAATTAGGATTTTAGGTTTTGGAATTGGGGATTTTAGGTTTTGCATGTAAATATGTAATCCCCAATAGCTTAGAACGGTTGTTTAATTGATAAATCATTAGGTTCTGAGATTGAAACCATTAGAGTATGGGTTTTGGGGAAATATTCTCTGAACATGCTGAAAACCCCCAAAACCCGTAAGGTTCGCTAGCACTCGCTAGGCGAACCTGGGGCGAGCGTTCGCTGCCACTTCGCTAGGCGAAGCAGCAGCGAGCCTGACAGTCCTTTGAATTTTGGTTTTGCTGTCTAATCTGTTTGTTTGGTGTGTGTTGTTTCCTTTTATATTTTGCAGATGGAATCAAGGTCTGGAAATTCAAAGAAGAGAAAGGGAACGAGCACTTCCCGTCCAGTAACGATCCAATTTGATAACGACAAATTTGTCGGGGCGAAGCAGGCCTCCAGGTACGTTGCTCTGGAGAAACGGAAAATTCTTCCGGAGAAGCGATTCCTCATCAACCCCCAAGGAACAAACAGAGCATTTGCCGGGTTGATGGACACTATGAAGTGGGATCGGTTAATTTCCCCACTTGAGCATTATGACATAGCAACGGTGCGTGAGTTTTATGCAAACGCACTGCCTGATGATGACGAGCCCTTTACTTGGATATCTAGAGTGGCTGGCCGTCCAGTTGCATTTGATAGGGATGCCATTAACCGAGTCCTAGGTGAGCCGCTCCAGCTGGGAGCTGAGGAAAGAGACACATACCACACTGATTTACGGCTTCACCGGGATGTTGAAGCCATTTCTGCCGCCCTGCTATTAAGAGGGAAATCTGTTGAGCGGAACCCATCTGGGGTTCCCATGAGGTATCATACGGAGGACATGACTCCCTTGGCCTAACTGATACTGCTTTTGGTTCTAACAAACATTCAGCCAAAGTCCCACACGTCTACAGTGCCGATCCCAGTGGCACATTTGGTTCACAGTATCCTCTCCAACGTCCAGATCGATGTGGCGAGGATCATCACTAATGAGCTTAAGTCCGTGATCGAAAGTGGGCTAAAGTCGGGGGCTCGTGTGAATTGTCCCCTAGCTTTCCCGTGCTTGATCATGCGTTTGTGCATTCAGGCAAAGGTGAAACTACCGTCTCGGGGTCAGGTAAAGATCCCGCCACCTATCGATGACCGGTACGTGGCCAAATATTGTAGAGCGAAGAATGCCAGAGGCAGTGCAGCTGCAGAGAGTACCCGGGCTTCTGATGGTCCTGGTACTTCTACTCCTGGACCAGATCCTTACCTGCAGGCTATGTGTGATTTCAGTTTTGAATGGATGGCGGCATCCCAGCATGCCATGATAGATATGCACGACTCTATGCAGCGGTTACAGGTGTAGGGAAGTGGTGCTCATGCCTTGATGACGCGTGAGCAGTTTCTGCTTAACGCCAACTGGCCTGTGGACAGGCCTGTCTATGGTGAGGGGGCGGGCGCTGGTGCGTCTTCGGGTGCTGCAGCTGATGATGATGATGATGCTGAGGATGATGAGGCTACCGGTTCTGAAGCCGGTAGCGAGGAGGATTCTGAGCCCTTGGAGGGTTAAGTTGTTGTATTTTTCAGTTTTTATGTTTATTTCTATTGTATTTTCGGATTCTGTATTTTGACTTTGGTTTTGTACTTTTGGGGTGTTTTGTCCCCCATGAACAAATTTAAATTTTCAGTAATGTTATTTATTTATGTTTTTAATTTTGTTTGTTTAATAAATTTTTGTTGATTGAGTGGCAAACCTTCTAGATTGGTTGCTCCTCAAAGAAGTACCCAATGAAGGTGCATCCGAGCTTGGATGGCAATGATAAGAATAAACAAGTGAATGAGGCTAAGGTACATGGTTACCTCCGGCTAGAATTTTAGAATGCATTAAGAACTTTACTCTTTTTGGTAAATTGAATATTGTCTTTTTGCAACATAATTGAATGAATGTGTCATCTAGGACTTAAAACCACAAATTGTGAGGAAACCTCCATTGTACACTTAAATGCTGGATTCTAATAAGTTTTGTTGATTCATTTGATTCATGCTTTGTCTTTTATTATTGTGAAATTGTGGAAGCAATTAGAAATGATCAAGGAACTTGTTTTCTTTCGAGCACAACTACATCCAAAAACAACTTACCTGTGAGCAGAGAGAGTATTCGTTAACCCCTTTGAGCTTAAACAGTTGAATCTCAGCTTGAAATAAAGTGAGATTTCAAAAATCTTTTTTTTACAACCCGGAAAATCTTGATTATTGTTCTTTTGCTGTAAAAAGTTAAGAGCATTCACTTAGGGTGAGTAAGAAATAAGTTGGGGAGAATCGGTAAGTACCACAACTCTTGAAAAAAGAAATGAAAAACCGAGCAAGCATTGAAAATAAAAATGTAGAAAAGAAACATCTGTTTTGTAAATATGATGTGAAAGAAAAGAACAAAAATAGAAAGAATAAAAATAAATGCTTGCTTGGAATAAAAATAGTGAAAAATAAAAATTGAGTTGTGAAATAAGAGTTGTGAAGGTTTCAAATAAGAAGCAGATGGAACGAAGTCGAGATGTGTGAATATGTGTACAGTGAATGTCTCTTTTGCATCGGCAATTTCGTTTTCAATGGCCTTAGAAATGACCCTTGTTTGTTAACCTGACCAAGCTTCAACCGAAAAGCCCTTAGTGATCTTCGTGCTTCCACATTACCATTTATAATTGTTAGACATTGTATGAATCGAATTGATTTCTTCATTATTTGTTAGAGAGTGAGATTATTCCCGCGGTTGCAAACGCGTAAATTCTTCATTCCTTATTCGAAGAGGAGAGATAGGGTGATTCATTCAGAATAATATTGTTGTAGATAGATAAATATTTCGCATTGCTATTAAGTTTTAGTTCTTGTGTATTATTTTATTCGAACCGTTGGAAACTTGTGTATGCTGACTCACTTGTGTTTGAGCCGTTTTATCCAACTTCGGAGAAACCATTTTCTTAAAGAAAATCCTCTTGTCCTTCAAGGGGCATACTTTGCTTGAGGACAAGCAAGAATCTAGTTGGGGAGAGTTGTTAGATGCCCAAAAGTGCTTATTTGAGCTATCATATGTGGGCATCTTTCACTCCATTTCCTTGCTAAATTGTCAAAACCACCTTTGTTTTAGATGAAATGCATTACATTGATAAACGATCTTGGTACCTTTGATTTGTGTGTTATTGTGCAGGAAGAAGGCATGAAATAATTGAAAATGAAGACACAAGAAAGTTGGCAAAGGAACCAAAGAAATCAAGCATTCATCAGCCTGCTCGCTAGGCGAGGGCTGTGGCGAAGCACTCGCTAGGCGAGCGCCCAGCGAAAAGCTCCAGTAAAATATCAATAAATTCGCTAGGCGAGCTGCTAGCGAAGGTGGTAGCGAGTTCGTTCAGTTTTGGTGAAAAGCGCAACCAGCACTCACTCGCTAGGCGAGGCTCTAGCGAGTTCCCAGCGAGGATTCCAGTAGCCAAACCTCTCAACCTCGCTGGAGCGAGGGTTGAAGCGTGCCCTTCGCTAGGCGAAGGTTTTGTTCGCTAGGCGAACATGACAGTCTGAGATAGACTGTGTCTCTGGGCGCAGGTGCCTCTTGTGCCTCAATTTGACCCTCGCTAGGCGAGCCATTCTGCTCGCCTAGCGAGCATGACAGCCCAGTACAGCTCTATAAGTAGCAAGTGCCACTTTTGAGAGCCATACCTTAGTTTTACCTAATTTTTCCACTTTTGTACTTTCTTAGAGATATTTTCCAGCATTGTTCTTAGGATCTTTTATGCCATAGATTTCATTTATCTTCATCTTGTAACCATCTTCTACAAAAAGAAGGTGGATTCCCATCCAATCTCGATTATTCGACTCGGATGTTGATCAACCTTCTTCCGAAACTTGCCGATTGTTAGATGCCCAAAAGTGCTTATTTGAGCTATCATATGTGGGCATCTTTCACTCTATTTCCCTGCTAAAATTGTCAAAATCACCTTGGTTTTTGATGAAATGCATTACATTGATAAACAAGCTTGGTGCCTTTGATTTGTGTGTTATTGTGCAGAAAGAAGGCATAAAATAATTGAAATTGAAGACACAAGAAAGTTGGCAAAGGAACCAAAGCAAACAAGCATTCATCAGCCTGCTCGCTAGGCGAGGGCTGTGGCGAAGCACTGGTTCGCTAGGCGAGCGCCAAGCGAAAAGCTCCAGTAAATTGTCAATAAATTCGCCAGGCGAGCTGACAGCGAAGGTGGTAGCGAGTTCGTTCTGTTTTGGTGAAAAGCGCAGCCAGCACTCACTCGCTAGGCGAAGCTTTAGCGAGTCCCCAACGGGCATTACAGTAGCAAAACCTCTCAACCTCGCTGGGGCGAAGGTTGAAGCGTGTCCTTCGCTAGGCGAAGGTATGTTCGCTAGGCGAACATGACAGTTCAGCAGACCCTGTTTCTCTGGGCGCAGGTGCCTTATGTGCCCATATTAGACCCTCGCTAGGCGAGCCATTCTGCTCGCCTAGCGAGCATGACAGCCCAGCAGAGGTCTATAAGTAGCAGGTGCCACTTTTGAGCACCATACCTCATTTTTACCAACTTTTTCCACTTTTGTACTTTGGAGAGATATTTTACAGCATTGTTCTAGGGGATCTTTTATGCCCTAATTTTCATTTCTCTTCATATTAGAACCATCTTCTACAAAAAGAAGGTGGATTCCCATCCAACTTCGATTATCCGACTTGGATGTTGATCAACCTTCTTTCCTTACTTGCCGACCAAGCTACCATGAAAATGAGTAGCTAAGTCATCCATTTGTCAAGGTTAGATGTAGGTGATTACTAGCTTTGTGTGTAAATGTAAGGATCCTCATATGTAAACTCTTTAATGGTAAATATATGATGAAAACTTTGTTTCTATTTAAAACTCTTTGTGTTGGTTTATGATCGAGAGATGTTCAACAACTCTTGACCTAGGTTTTCATCCAAACTTGTTTGTTAGCTAGAGATAGTAATGAATGATTTTGTTCACCATAAGGTTGAACCAAAAAGTTGTCATTTTGATAGATTGTATTCGAGAGAAACAATGGATCAAAATGGCAAAACTCACAATGTGTGTTCGAGAGAAACATATTGAGAGGACTTTGTGAAATGATTTATCATCTAAAGGAGTTTATAAGATTGTTGACCGAGCAAATACATGCAAAGTGATCATTGAAACCTAACTTTGGCAATATTTCTCATTTATTCAAACCAAAACTTTTACCGTAATTTATTACTTTTTATGCAAGATAACTTGATTAAAACCAAAACCCTATTGTTACATTGAGCTAAGATTAATACAACCATCGAACGACGGTGATATCTTACAATCCCTGTGGGTACGATAACAAAAACCCGACACGAAATATACTTTCAACACCGACCAAGCTACCATGAAAATGAGTAGCTAAGTCATCCATTTGTCAAGGTTAGATGTAGGTGATTACTAGCTTTGTGTGTAAATGTAAGGATCTTCATGTGTAAACTCTTTAATGGTGAATATATGATGAAAACTTTGTTTCTATTTAAAACTCTTTGTGTTGGTTTATGATCGAGAGATGTTTACCAACTCTTGACCTAGGTTTTCATCCAATCTTGTTTGTTAGCTAGAGATAGTAATGAATGATTTTGTTCACCATAAGGTTGAACCAAAAAGTTGTCATTTTGATAGATTGTGTTCGAGAGAAACAATGGATCAAAATGGGAAAACTCACAATGTGTGTTCGAGAGAAACATATTGGGAGGACTTTGTGAAATGATTTATCATCTAAAGGAGTTTATAAGATTGTTGACCGAGCAAATACATGCAAAGTGATCATTGAAACCTAACTTTGGCAATATTTCTCATTTATTCAAACCAAAACTTTTACCGTAATTTATTACTTTTTATGCAAGATAACTTGATTAAAACCAAAACCCTATTGTTACATTGAGCTAAGATTAATACAACCATCGAACGACGGTGATATCTTACAATCCCTGTGGGTACGATAACAAAAACCCGACACGAAATATACTTTCAACACCGACCAAGCTACCATGAAAATGAGTAGCTAAGTCATCCATTTGTCAAGGTTAGATGTAGGTGATTACTAGCTTTGTGTGTAAATGTAAGGATCTTCATGTGTAAACTCTTTAATGTTGAATATATGATGAAAACTTTGTTTCTATTTAAAACTCTTTGTGTTGGTTTATGATCGAGAGATGTTTACCAACTCTTGACCTAGGTTTTCATCCAATCTTGTTTGTTAGCTAGAGATAGTAATGAATGATTTTGTTCACCATAAGGTTGAACCAAAAAGTTGTCATTTTGATAGATTGTGTTCGAGAGAAACAATGGATCAAAATGGGAAAACTCACAATGTGTGTTCGAGACAAACATATTGGGAGGACTTTGTGAAATGATTTATCATCTAAAGGAGTATATAAGATTGTTGACCGAACAAATACATGCAAAGTGATCATCGAACCCTAACTTTGGCAATATTTCTCATTTATTCAAACCAAAACTTTTACCGCAATTTATTACCTTTTTATGCAAGATAACGTGACAACCAACCAAAACCCTATTGTTACATTGAGCTAGAATTAATACAACCATCGAACGGCGGTGATATCTTACAATCTCTGTGGATACGGTAACAAAAACCCGACACTTAAAATTACAACTAACAATCAGTTATCCTCTTCTTCTTACAAATTTATTTGAAAATTTGTTTTTATCTATACGCTTTCGATTTAAGTCACAATTTCTCTTATATTTTAAATCATTTGATGAAAAATTAATATCAGAGTCTAACTCTTGTGTATAGATTAATCGTCTTAAGAGAAGGATGACTTTAAATAATTCAATAAACAAACTTCTATCATTAAATGATAAAGAGTATGCTTACTGGAAAGTGAAAATGAAAATATTTATTAAAGGGATGGATTGTGATATTTGAGATGATTTTAAAAATGATCATTCTATACTCACTTGTCAAGTTAATAATGTAGTGGGAAAAAAGTTAATAATGTAGTGGGAAAAAAACACATAAATTTATAAAAGAAAGAGGATAAACAAAAAGTACTCTATACAATTTAGAAGAAAAACTATCATCGCTACCACTTTAGATGTGTATGAGTTTTTTAGAGTATCGGAATATAATTTCGCTAAAAAAATATGGAACATTGTTCAAGTATCCATAAAGATACCAATGAGGTAAAAAGATTTCGGATCAACATATTAAATCATGAGTATAAATATTTAAAATCAAATCTGAAAATATCTAAGATATGCAATAAAAAATTAATTCATATAGTAAATCACTTAAGAATCTAGGAAAAACTTTTCAAAGTGAAAGATTTGATTAATTAGAAATTCCTTAAATTCTTAAATCGCAAATATAAACTTATATTCATTGTGATTTTCTAATCTAAAAACTTGTTTACTAAATAATTGACTATTTTATTTGATAAATTATAGAAATACAGGGTTGAACTAAATCATCTTGCTGAAAGCGAAAAAGATAATAAGAAAAAGAAGTGGTTTGCAACAAAAACTATAGATCGCAAGCAATCTCTACTCATAGGGAGTTTCTTAATTAGGTTTTTAATCCCTCAAGGACATAACCTAACTATGGTGGATATATATAAAGAAACGTTGAATTTTGTAAGAAGATCGGAAGGTTGTTGTTTTGATGATTGTTAGACAAAAATATATTGACTTTGAGATCCCCCAAGCTCCTTCCACTAAATATTTTCTCAACGCCATCATTACCAACCAACAAGCATATATTATGACTACGAGTCGAACGGCTTCTCAAGTTGTATTCCTAGCAAGCGACCTTGCTGCGTCCGGAGTACCTTTGTCTTCTGAGGTCTTTGGTAATAGTAATGATGGAAACAATCAATAACATTAGCTTGTTTTTTTCCTTTAGTTGATTGTTTTCTTTGATTTATATTTTCCTTATGCAACTCTCTCCTTTTTCTAATATATGAACAATGTTTTGTTTTAATTTGTTTATGTGATTCTTGAATCCTATGTGTTGTTTGATTTTTTCCTTTCATTTTTATTTCATCTATTTAAAAATTTCAAAGGGAGAAAAATATACTCTCAAGAGGAATATATTATATTTCCTTTATCTATGAGAGGTAGTTTAACAACTCCAAATATTTTATCTATTTTTTCTCTTTTACCATCTCCCAAAGACATGTATTATCATCATTAAAAAGGGGTAAAATATGGTTCTATGTTTTGTGTCAGTAACACTGTGGTTTTGATGATGACAACTATGAAAAACATTAAGAATTTTAATGATATCTATCAAAGAGGTTTTGATCATGATGGATATTCAATGATTCCTGATGATAACATTTAATAAAAGAAATATCTTAAACCTCATCGGTAAAAGCGACCAAGATGAAAGTATGTTAATCACGAAAATGATCTTGAAGATATGAATGTATGATCCTAAAGATATGAAAATTTTAAGACTTGAATTTATGATCTTGAATCTTTTAAGGTTTAAAGGTGCGAAAGTGTGAAAGTCCGTTTGGTTTTGCACTTAGGGTTTTTCTAGTCTTGATCAATTTATTGTAAAATGAACAAGAGTATGACTTAAGATACTAAAAGAATCACATACACAGATTATTTTCAAACTTCTTATCTTTTGATAAATCTTGTGAAAACCAATCTTAGAAAAACGCTTAATTGATTGCAAGTTTGTTTAATCAATAGGAGGTAAACAAATACTACATAATCAATTAAAATGTCTTTTTAATTGATTAAATCAAAGTCAAACACATCCTATTTGATTAAAGAGGCGATTAATCGATTAAGTGACATAGAATTTTAAACTTTTATAATTTAGATTTGTTAATCGATTAATACATAGATTTAATCGATTAATTCATTAAAATGATCCAAAACTTGTTTCTTTTTTTAGCCAATTTTTTTCCTGTATTAAGAAGGTTTGTCTTAGTTTTAAAAAACACCATTTTTCTGAATAGAGACATTCTCCTATTATTACTTCACTTTTTCTCAGATAACTCATTAAATTGGCTCATAGATTGTTGTCTTAGTACCAAGAAAGGGAAAGTTCCTCTAAGAGTTGTTATACTGAAGTTATGCTAAAAGTTTTATTCAAGATTATAGTTTGTTGTAATCTCTTTGTAATAGTGTTTGAAGGTTGTAATCTTAACTTGTTAAAAGATTGGATTTATATTTTTAGGTTAACCCCTATAAAAGCTCTAGTGAAGTTTATTGAGTTGAACTTGTGAAAAGCTCTAGTTTAGATTTTGAGTTGAGCCATATAAAAGCTCTATTTGTTTATGAAAAGTTATTAGGTTGATCATGTGCAAAACCTTAAGTTGTTGTGTAAGGTTTTTGGGCCGATCTTATAAAAAAAGTCAAGGATATTTTTTAGTGGAAATCTCAAGAGGAAACTCTTGAGGACTAGAGTAGGCCAAATGGTTAGGTTAAACCAGTTTAATTTTGCGGTGTGACCTCTCTATTCCTCCTCTCTTTATTTTCTATCATTTATATTATTTTGTTATTTATCTCTCTATGTTTTTATACTTCTCCTTTATATGTGTTTTCTCATTTCTTCTAAAAATAAATATTTTAATATATAAAAATTTATAAACCAAAACGTTTTTGAAAAATGGAATGTCAAAATTCACAACCCTTGTGTTTTGAGCCATTTGATGAATAACATAGACATAAAAAACCTAGTATTAACGTCACTCTTCTTAAACTACTTGACTTATGTGAAGAGTTCGGGGAGCGCTGAAAGTCTCAATGGGCTAAACGTTCAGGATCCAAGAGACCTTGACACGACATATCCATCCAAAATCTTAAGGCATTAGGGGTACGGGTCATTTCTCTTATAAATCCATCATTTCTTCCATTTCTAGTTGATGTGGGACTTAACAACTAACACTTAAATCCCAACAATCTTTCCCAAAAGTGCAATTCACCCTCATCACTAGCCTTGATCCATACTAGGATCCACTTCCACTATCCCACCGAGCCTAACCAGGGCTCTGATATAACTTTAAGGGAGTTCAGAGAGTACCAGAAATGTCTTTGGGCTAAATGTTCAAGGATATAAGAGATTGTGAAACCAAAAGTCCACCCAAAACCTTAATTCGTAAAGGTATTGATCCTTTGTCTTATATACCCAACATTTCCTAAATTTCTAGTTGATCTGGAATTTAACCACTCACACTTGAATTCCAACAATCTCCTCCACAAGTGTGAGTCACCCACATCATTAGCCTGATCCATACTAGGACCCAGTTCCACTCCCCCACCGAGCCTAACCAGGGCTCTGATATCACTTGTTAGGGAGTCCGGGAAGAGCTCGAAGTGTCAATGGGCTAAGCGTTCCAAATCCAAGCACTACTACGGAAAACATAAATAATGACAGTTGCGAAACACATATAGTAACAGTTTCACATCTGATGTTAGATAGCATGTGATTGTATGTATGATGGTTTCCACAATGGGCGAATGGTCATGATGGTATGTTAGGTAGCGTGCTAATTATAACAACGAGTAAAGAAACCAACCGTTGTAAAATAATTTAAAGGTTCTGGGTTCGAATCCCAACAACTCATTCTTTAGTTAACTTTTCACAATAGTTGTTTGTTCCAACTGTGATGGTATGTGTAAGATTTTATTATAAAATATGGGTTTGCTTGTTTTTCCCTGCCTCTTATTAACCATATACAACCATTCAAATAGATTTTTGAGACACCAATAATAAAAATTAAATTATTCTTGAAAAACAACTCAAACGGTCCAATGTTTTTCGAATTTCATGCATCTTCTAATTCATGATTTCCTCATTAACCCATAGAATTTGATTTAATCCCAAATTCTTCAAAGTAATGATAATGAATGTATGTCATCTATGTATTTCACACAAAATTTGATTTCCATTTTTCGGTTTTTTTACTGAGATAACCCACATTTTCGAAAAAATTCCCAAAATACCCCACTTTTCAGGAAAATTCCCAAAATACCCCACTTTTAGGAGGAGGCGCCAATTGGATTGGCAACCCCTCTTAAAAATTGCAAGGAGGCGCCAATTGGATTGGCTAGGGCACCTGCCCTAGCCAATCCAATTGGCGCCTATGTGTAATTTTTAAGAGGGGGCGCCAATCCAATTGGCGCCTCCCTTAAAAAAGCCTCAAATGAAAAACCCTCCAACATGAAAGTTGTAGATCGTTTCAAGACAATGAATTTGGATATAAATGTTGCATCATTTGGATATTGTATGAGAAAGTTATGGGTAGTTGAAGTTGGACTTCTGAGTTTTTCAACTGTTATCTGACCTATAATGTTTTGTAGTATTGCATGTGTTTCTTTTAGGAATATGAATTTTTGTCCAACATAACATTTGAAGTAGACATCTTAAATTTTCCAATACACTTGGTCCCACTTCAAAATAATTAAAAATGAGTGAGTTAGGTCTTTGCGAACTTGACCCAAAATTAGGGTTTCTGTCAAAACATGAGTATGTGAGTTTTGCCAAAAGGGACCAACTTCAAGCGCTTCTGTTTGAATGATAAAATCCTCAAATGACAAAACCCTCAACTTAAAAGTTGTAGATCTTTTCAAGATAATGAATTTGGACTAAAGTTTTGCATCATTTGCAATTTTTATGAGAAAGGTATGGGCACCTGAACTTTGACTCTTTGACATATTAACTGTTATCTGACCTATAATGTTTTGTATTATTGCATGTGTTTGTGTTAGAGTTATGAATTTTTGTCCAACATAACAAGTGAAATAGACATCTTAAATTTTCCAATGCACTTGGTCCCACCTCAAAATAATTAAAAATGAGTGAGTTAGGTCCCTGCTGATGACTAGCTTCTTGATAGCTTGCATGGTTGACACATCATGTCTGACCATCTTAGGTGTCCGACACGTGGTTGTCTTGTCTCCTGCATGCTGATGACTAACTTCTTGATAGCTTGCCTGGTTGACACATCAACTCACACTGTCTTGCAGGATTAACACATCATCTCAGACACGTGGCTCTCTAGTATCCTGCATGCTGAAGACTCACTTCTTGATAGGTTGCCTGTCTGACACATCAACTCACACTGTCTTGCCTGACTGACACATCATCTCAGAACTGTCTTACATGTCCGATACATGACTATCTTGTCTCCTGCATACTGAAGAGTCACTTCTTGATAGCTTGCCTGGTTGACACATCAACGCACACTGTCTTGCAGATTGACACATCATCTCAGTCACGTGGCTCTCTAGTATCCTGCATGCTGAAGACTCACTTCTGTCTTGACTAGCTAGCATGCTTGACACATCCACTCACACTGTCTTGCATGACAGACACATCAACTCATGACTAGCTAGCATGCTTGACACATCAACTCACACTGTATTGCATGACAGACACCTCATCTCAGAACTGACTTGCATGCTTGACACATTATCTCAGAGTAGCTTCAAAGATTGACACATCATCTCAGAACTAGCTAGCATGTGAGACACTGATACCATCTATTTAAGTGTCTTACTATCAACATCCAAGACACTTCACTCACATTCATCTACACTTGCAAAATAGTTTTCATCTCCAAAATGTCATCTTCATCATTATACAGTGTCAACGTTCACTGCAACGGTGAAACTTTTGAGTCTGAGCTTCATGGTTTTTGTTTTAGAAACACTGATACCATTAGAGTCACGATGAAGAGAAATGCAACCTTTTTGCATTTGAAAAAAAGAATACAATCCTTTACAGGATCAGGTATTGTGTCAAAGATGACATATTAAAATCCTATATTTTTTGAGAATGGTCAATGCAAGTTTTTCCCCCTTAAGATACGAGACGATGAAGATGTTCAAAACATGTTTCTTAGTCATGAACATTCAAGCATGGATTGTATCGAGTTGTACATTACTCTACAACCATGTATACCGTCTCAACAGTCTCAACTAACCGATCAGGATGCAGCTGGTGAAGATGCTGCAGATGATGCACAATGGTCAGATGAACTCAACCCAGAAGCAGAAGTAGAAGTCGACGTTATTGATGAAGAAGAAGAGGAGACTGAGATACAAGTTGATCACATCCTGAACAATGACGATGAAGATGAGGCTCAACCACCACCAATACCTCCTAGTCATGCCTACAATCCTCCTCAACATATGACAAATATGGATCTTCACGACGATGAAACGTCCGACAGTGTCTTCTATAATCCGTATCCGAGACCAGTAGGCGAATTAAAGGTGGGAGACATGTTTCGTACCAAAGAAGAATGTGTCTTGGCAATCAAAAAATTCCACATGAACAACTTTGCTGACTTTACAGTGAAACACACTGATTCTAGAAGATATGTTATCGAATGTCGTAACATGCTTTGTAAGTTTCGTTTGGCTGCATCTTACAAGAAGAAAAATGACTCTTGGGAGATCGCTTCAATAGACCCACCACACAGTTGCATTGCAACTAACGTTGAACAAGATCACCGTAAACTAAGCACAGCTTTGATATGTCAAGACATTCTGCCATTGGTAAATAAAGCCCATCAGTGAAGGTGAGTATAATTATATCCCATATCCGAACAACATATAATTATACTCCATCTTACAAGAAAGCATGGATTGCGAGGACAAAGGCTGTTGAACAGGTTTTCGGCAACTGGGAGGATTCATTCAAGGAATTACCACGGTTTTTATGGGCACTAAAAACTTATGTCCCAGGAACTGTGGCAATTCTGGAGACAGTGCCAGCAATGATGCCAGACGGAACCTGTGCTACAGGTAATAGAATATTTCACCGTCTCTTTTGGGCATTTGACCCGTGCATCAAAGGTTTCGCTTTCTGCAAACCTCTCCTGCAAATTGATGGCACCTGGTTATACGGAAAATACAAGGGTACTTTGCTCATGGCAGTTGCACAAGACGGTAACAACAATGTATTTCCCATTGCCTTTGCTCTTGTTGAAGGTGAAACGGCTGGTGGATGGGGTTTCTTTCTTCGACATCTCAGAACGCATGTCGCTCCACAAGCCAATCTATGTTTGATTTCAGATAGACATGCTGCCATTGAAAGTGCCTACAACAACCATGACAACGGATGGCATGATCCTCCTTCTACACATGTCTACTGTATCAGACACATTGCACAAAACTTCATGCGTGCTATAAAAGATAAGAATCTTCGCAAGAAGGTGGTGAATGTTGGGTATGCTTTAACTCAACCGTCATTTCAATATTATCGTGATGAGATTCGACTGTCTAATGAAGACGCAGGGAGATGGATAAATAACATCCCAGTAGAGCAGTGGACAAGAGCATTTGACGGTGGTTGTCGATGGGGCCACATGACAACAAACATTGTGGAATGCATGAATGGGGTTTTCAAAGGGATTCGAAATCTGCCAATAACCGCCTTGGTAAGATCAACCTATTATAGGTTGGCTTCTATGTTCACAACCAGAGGTGAAAGATGGAGTGCAGTGTTAATGTCCGAACAAGTATTCAGTGAGTGTTGCATGAAGGTCATGAAAGAGGAGAGCATCAAAGCTACGACACACGCTGTAACAGTGTTTGACCGTCATAGACAAAATTTCAGCATCCAGGAAACAATGGGCAACAACGAGGGGAGACCAAATTTAGCCTACGCTGTTAGACTACACAGAAGTTGGTGCGATTGTGGAAAATTTCAGGCCTTCCTCATACCTTGCTCCCATGTCATTGTAGCATGCGCTTATACTCGTCAAGACGCTTACACCCATTTATCTGATGTGTACAAGGCCAGCACCATCATGAATGTATATAGTCAAAGTTTTTCAGTACTACCAATGGAGGATTACTGGCCTCCATATGAAGGAGATATTGTTTGGCACAATGAACAGATGTGTAGAAAGAAGAAAGGAAGGCCAAACAGCACACGTATCAGAACAGAGATGGATTCTACAGATAAAATGATAAGATTATGTAGTATCTGTCGTCAACCAGGACACAACAAAAACAACTATCCCAATCAAGGAGCATCATCTAGATCTTAAGATTTTTGTAACATTTTATTTAGATCTTAAGCTTTTTGTAACATTTTATCTGGATCTTAAGCTTTTTGTAACATTGTATTTCTGTAACAATCAATCATTATATATCATTAAGTTTTTGTTACAACGAGTTTCATAACCAACATCAGTACAAAACATCTGAAAACATAAATAATTCTAACTGATTACAACAATCAAATTAATGTCGTCTCGACCGAACATCATTTCCCTAGCATCCTTATCAGTCTTCATTCGCACCCAACCAAAGATACTGTCAAGTCTCTCAATACTTCTGATTTTTTCCCCTTCTGGTATTTTCCCGTCTAACCATCGAACCAGCTCCCTCTTCAGTTGATCTAACGTGGTGATGTTCCAAAACAGCATCACCAATTGAGGTTTGTCTCTCGCATAAATCACCTTACCGTATCGGCGACGAACACCAAACATGATAGCCAAATGATTTTATGAGTTGTGGAACAATAGGTCACACAACACATCTATTTATAAGACAAAAAAGGCATTTTATGAGGGACTCGCCAATTGAGTTGGCGCCTCCTTTTAAAACCTACACAAAGGCGCCAATTGGATTGGCTAAGGCACCTGCCCTAGCCAATCCAATTGGCGCCTCCATTCAAGTTTTAACAACATTCGCCATATGAACAACTTTCATGTTCATCAAAAATCCATTTGAAACTTGGAAGCTCATCATTCATTTCAAAACATTATAGGTCATTTTGACAGAAACCCTAATTTTGGGTCAACTTCGCAGGGACCTAACTCACTCATTTTTAATTATTTTGAGGTGGGACCAAGTGCATTGGAAACTTTAAGATGTCTACTTCAGTTGTTATGTTGGACAAAATTTCATAACTCTAAAAGAAACACATGAAATAATGCAAGACATTATAGGTCATTTGACAGAAACCCTAATTTTGGGTCAACTTCGCAGGGACCTAACTCACTCATTTTTAATTATTTTGAGGTGGGACCAAGTGCATTGGAAAATTTAAGATGTCTACTTCAGTTGTTATGTTGGACAAAATTTCATAACTCTAAAAGAAACACATGAAATAATGCAAGGCATTATAGGTCAGATTACAGTTGAAAAACTCAGAAGTCCAACTTCAACTGCCCATAACTTTCTCATACAAAATCCAAATGATGCAAAATTTATATCCAAATTCATTGTCTTGAAAAGATCTACAACTTTCATGTTGGAGGTTATTTCATTTGAGGCTTTTTAAAGGGAGGAGCCAATTGGATTGGCGCCCCCTCTTAAAAATTACACATAGGCGCCAATTGGATTGGCTAGGGCAGGTGCCCTAGCCAATCCAATTGGCGCCTCCTTGCAATTTTTAAGAGGGATCGCCAATCCAATTGGTGCCTCCTCCTAAAAATGGGGTATTTTGGGAATTTTTTCGAAAATGTGGGTTATCTCGGTAAAAAAAACCCCATTTTTCTCTAGTTTATTTTGCAAACATCAAATTTTATGTGAAAGACTCAGAATGACATCCATTTATCATCATTGTTTTGAAGAATTTGTGGCATTGAATCAAATTCTATGGGCTAAAGATGAAATCATGAATTACAAGATGCATGCAATTTGAAAAATATTGGATCGTCTAAGTTATTTTCAAAAATAATTTAATGTTTCTGATTATTATCTCAAAAATCTATTTAAATGAATGCAAGTTCAATGAGGGGTTAGTGAAACAAGCAATCACATATGATATAACAAACTCACTAACAATATTTATCAACAAAACATCAATTAATTAATATATATTGAGAGAACTTGTTAACTAACCTTTCCTGAAAAATCAAGACAATTTTGTAAAATGAAGGGAGGATGAAACTGAGGAGAAAGGTGCAAACTTGTGTCATAAATTTGATTGGATACCATTGTAGGTCTATCACACAAGTTCTCATCTTTCACTTGAGCTTCATCCTCTCTTGTATTTTTTCTTCAAAGCAACAAAAATCAATTGTAATCCTACAAAAACCATGAAAAAAACAGCATACTAATATAAACTAGCATTACATTATAATCCAACAAAATTTTATCAACATAACAACACCAACCAAAAACAAATCATGGGAAACATAACAAAGTCTTCAATCTACATGCCTAGTTGAATTCATGTAGTTCTCATGGTCTTAATTCTCAAGGTTATCATAGTTCTCAAGGTTTTCATCTGATTCAGAATCAGTTGCATCCAAATTCATTAGGTACTTCACAATCGCCTCTATCTTCTTTTTATTTTCAGGATTAAGATTCTTGAAAAAAATCTTCTTATAACATGTTCCACCGGACGATTCAACAACACTAATTTGATCCTTAACAACTCTAACTTCCTTGGCTTTGTTCAACCATAACTCCACCATATCAATAACCTCCTTTGAAGGCTCATTCTCGTGGATAAGTTTGTTCCCACTATTCATGTTGAGGGAAGGATTTGAAATCGGAGAGAAGGATCTGAAATCTGAAGAAGAAGAGAAACCTTGTTTCGAAATAACATACAATAACATACAACAACAACAACATAAAACAACATACAATAACAAAATACCATAAACAAAGGAACAATAAGAAAACCATGTGAAAATCATGTGAAACATTACAACAACATAAATGAAAATGAGAGAATAAGGACAAAGAAGAATACCTTGATGTATGAAGAACAATATTGAGGATATGTAAGTTAATGACAAAGAAGAAGATAGAAAATGTGTGCTATGGTTTTGCTGTGAGTGTTATAATGATACTGTCAAGAAGTGAGAGTTAATTCGCTTATATATGGGTAAAGAATTTCACCACAGTCGTATTCAAAAACCGTGATGAAATGTAATTCCTTTCACAACAATTATCATAAATAATCATGGTGATAAGTATTTTAATTTTAATTTTAATATATATATATATATATATATATATAAATATATATATATATATATATAATATATATATATATATATAAATATATATTATATATATATATATATATATAATATATATATATATAATATATATATTATATATATATATATATTATATATATATATATAAGAGCAACACTCATTGTAACAAAAAAAAGGAAATTGATGGAGCTGGGATTCGGACCGTGTCACTCCATGAGTGTGTAATCATGATTAAATAGTTTGACTATTATGCATATTTTTTCGTAAATATAAAAAAAAACGCGTACGAAATTAAGGTATTACCACGGTTAATAGTCAGACTGTTGTAATTTAGTATTACGAAAGATCTATTTTGCATTAGGAGTATTGATTCCAACAATCTCCCTGACAAGTGTGAGTCAGCCACATCACTAGCCTTGATCCACACTAGGATTCACATATGCTCCTCCACCGAGCCTAATCAGAGCTCTGATACTAATTGTTTGGCCAGTTACGCGAATACATACCATAGTAGAGCGAAACACACAAAAGTTTAGGTCACGCAATTTGGCCAAATTGCCTATGCCAACGACTATAGAGCAATTATAATTTAGTTTTATTAATTATACACCATTAGGGTTTCAATATTACTAATGATCCAAATTATAATAACACCCCTAAATTGTACCAAGGGGGCTTTTCCCCCTGCACCCCTCACACACCCTAGTCTCCCCTAACAAACAGTTTAGCCAAAATGTTTTACCAAAGTTAACAATCTCTACCTTCACTAATATCAAACCCCTATGAAGATTAACTGCATAATGTCATATGATGGCAAATAGGCGTTTGTAGTTCATGCTTAACGCTGAGAAACATGTAGTATGTCTAAATAGTGTTTGAACTTATCATAGGTGACTGACTTGGTCAACATATCAATTACATTCTTTGAAGTGTGAATCTTCTAAAGTAATATCTATTTGGACACTACCAAATCCCTGATCTTGTGGAACCTCACATTAATATACTAGGTCCTAGCATGATACAAGTGATTGTTTGCCAAATAGATCACTCATGTTCAACATGGAGCAGGATGTTCTAAGACATGGTATGTATTTACTCTTGCATGAGGACTATATGATGGAAATCATCAGTTCAATCAATATTAATTATGTCTAAAACTGAAGCGAAATACATGTTAGCAACTGAAGATGTAAAGGAAGCATTATGACTTACAGAGTTTATGAAAGAGTTAGGTATTGAACAAGGTGGAGTTCAATTGCATTGTGATAGTCAAAGTGATTTCTATTTGGTAAACATTCAAGTGTATCATGCTAGGAACAAACATATTGATGTGAGGTTCCATAAGATCAGGGAGTTGGTGGTGTCTTGACAAATATTACTGCAGAAGGTTATCACGTCAGAGAATGCAGCGGATATGTTGACCAAGCCAGACACAAGTGACAAGTTCAAACATCGTTTGAACTTGTTACATGTTTCTCAGTATTAAGTAGGAACTACACACACCCAATTTCCAAGATATGACATTATGCAATTAATCTTCATATGAGTTTGATATTCGCGAAAGTGTAGATTATTGAGTTTGGATCATAGGCAATGTTAAATTGACTTTGATAACAAATTTTAGCCCAATTATTTGTTAGGGGCGACTGAGGTGTGGGGGTACCGGGGGCGAAGCTCCCCCGGATACGATTTAAGGATACTATTTTAATTTGGATCACTAGTATCCACCGGAACCCTATTAGTGTGTAATTCATAGAAACCAATAAGACGAAATTATTGTGACCAAATCTTTTGTGTGTTTCTCTCTACTTTAATCTATATTCACATAATTTATCTAACAACTTTCAATATCTTATATAACTCATAATCTTTAATTCTTAATAAGGAGAGAGA
This sequence comes from Lathyrus oleraceus, assembly GCF_024323335.1. NCBI lineage: Eukaryota > Viridiplantae > Streptophyta > Magnoliopsida > Fabales > Fabaceae > Lathyrus > Lathyrus oleraceus. Next base: position 534,651,055 of record NC_066585.1, on the reverse strand, counting down.
AGCTTAAAGTACATCAACACATCAAACATGAGATAGAAACTCTGCCCTCTCTCTAGTTTTCCTGTCTAAATTAGGGCTTCTTACAAACCTTAAGGTTAATTTCCTTTTCTTCAATTTTCTATCCATTTTCTGGGTTTCGAGAGTTTCAATTTTCGTTCATAATTATGGAGTGGCATAAGGTTCGCAAGAAAGAAGGAGGTAGATGGTACTTCAACGTGAAATATGACATCCATACTTGAAGGGAAAGAGTGAAGGGAGTGCAAGATAATCACATTACATCCATTTACTTTTCGGAATTTTCTGAAAAGTGCAGGGCGTCAGACATATTTCAGCTGTTCAGAAACAATATTGGAGATTTAGTCGAAGTTTTCATTCATTCAAAGAGAAACAATATTGGAGATTTTTAGACGTTGAGGATGCAAGGATTTTACCTGTCTGTTTGGATAATCTATTTATCAATTACAAGAAAATTCACGCCAATGTTCAAAGGTTTATAAGGAAGAAAGAAGGTCACAAGGCACCAAACGATAACATCATGAATATAGTATCGCTAAACATAAGAGGAGGTGGAAACAAAGCAAAGCATAGAAGAATATACCAATTTTTAATCACATGTAAAGTTGATTTCTTACAGAATCTAAACTTTCAACAGTAGATGATTCTGTAGAAAGTAGTTTCTGGATTATCATGTAATTGTTTTGGATATAATTTAAAATTATAATGTAAATCTCTTACCACTCACTCAACTTCTAATGGCGACAATAACATTGAAAATAAATGCATTTTGTTACATGAGAGTTGCGACAATAATTGCGTGGACAATCAGAATCCTGCTCACAAACTGCTCTCATTAATGCTGTTGTACAAAAACAAAACGACATAGTTAATATAAAAATGGTGAAAGATATTGTAAAAAGATAAACAATCAAGTCCAAAGGATATGAAAATGGTTTACCAGTAACGTTAATTATAATAAGAAATATGTAAACAAAGAGGATCATTAGATAAACAAATTTTAGTGTTTCCACCATATTCTTTTCCTAATTTGGCAACAGGTAGAAATTTGGTTTATTTGTTTCTATTAAGAAAATTGCAGTCATAGGTAATTGATTTTTATCGTTTGACCTTTTAGCTCTCTCAATGGGTGAGGACAGTATTCCGTTACTTTTGTTTTATTTCATTTTTTTTTACCCTTTTATGATAGAGAGGGACAAAATTTAAAAACAATAAAGATTGAAATAAAAGTAATAAAATACAAGAAAAAATAGTTTAATTGTGTTTTTTATATTAAAAGAATTGTGCTTAATTTCTTGCCATTTTATATTTTGTTTATGTTTCATAGGTGTCATTCTAGGTTTACTTAAATATGATGTAAATTAATTTGTCTCACTAATAGTCAAGTTATAACTTTCAAATGCAATATCTTGAATTTTGGTATTTTGGATAACATGAATTGATTAATGTTAATGTATTATTTAGATCGTAATTTCAGTTAGAATTAATTCATTTCAGAAATTTGTTGATAAAATTTGTTAGAGGTAGTTTAGTATTCTCCTAAAGTCTCATCTGTATTTAAGCAAGTGAGTGGTATGAACAAAGTGTACCTTTATTCATTTTGAAATTTGTGCAGTGTGCACCAATTTTGTAATCATTTTAATAGTAGTGGATGATTGTTATTATTCTCTCTTCTCTCTCTTATTTCATTGTTCATCTTTATCATCTTGTGCACCAATAATTTGTATATAGAACTTAGGTTCAGATCCACAGGGAAACACCACGGGAAGTACGAGTGAAACGATGAGGTGTTGTGTGATGGATTTCGATTCGGAGAATTCGTGTTGAATTTCTAATCAGAATCGTAAAAAAATCACATATCTTGATTATGTGGAATTGGGAAACATTGTGTTTAGGTGAGATCTGAGTGTATTGCACATGGTTGAACATGAACGAAAATGGTAATCTGAGTACGAAGCTTCTAGTGTGTGATGATAAGAACTGGAATAGTTGGATGATTCAGATGCGAGCGTTGTTTGGAGCTCAAGATGTTCTTGATCTCATCAACAACGGTTACATTTAGAATACACTTCTAGAAAATGCAACAGAAGCACAAATAAATGCTCAAGGTGATATGAGGAAGAAGGATCAGAAGGCGTTGTTCTACATCCATCAGTGTGTGGATGTGAACATATTTGAGAAAATCATTGATTCGACGATGACGAAAGCTGCGTGAGACACACTGGTGCGGTGCTACGACGGTAATACATAAGTGAAGAAGGTGAATCATCAGTCTCTATGTAAGCCGTATGAGCATCTCATCATGAAGAACAATGAGAAGGTACCTGACTAGATATCCAGAGTGATTCTGATCACAAATGAGATGAAGTCGTTTGAAGAAACACTCTCTGAAGAAAGTATCATTGAGAAGGTACTTAGATCTCTTACTCCTCAGTTTGATTACATTGTTGTAGCAATTGAACATTCTAAGAATCTGAGCACCATGAGAATAAAAGAGCTGCAAAGCAATATAGAGGCACAAGAGTTGCGTCTGACTGAAAGAACCTATGAGAGAGAGGTAGAGCAGACTCTGAAAGCTTCTTTTGTCAAGAAAGACCATAAGCTATCTTGGTCAGAAGCCAAGAAAATACATGATAGGTCTCAGAAGTCAGAAACCTCATCTTCTGGGAGTTAGAAGGGAAAAGAGAAGTATGACAAGAGAAAAGTTCAATGTTACTGTAGTAAGAAGTTTGATCACTTCGTTGCATATTGTTGGTCAAACAAGGAGAGGAAATCAGAAGAAGCGAATATAGCCAGATGTTCTAATGATAAACATGTGCTATTAATGGCTTTTGATTCTGATAGTCCGTCTCTAGAAGACTGGTGGTATATGGACACTAGTTGTTCAAACCATCTTACTAGAAATAAGAAATGGCTAGTTGATTTTGACTATAGGAAGAGGACCAAGATCAGATGTGTTGATGATAAGTATCTGAATCCTGAAGGAATGGTGAATGTTAGAGAGATTTTGAATAATGGCAAATCAACGTTAATTCAGAATGTTTGGTATGTTCCTGGCATGAAGAAAAATCTGATGAGTGTATGTCAATTAATTGAAAAGGGATTCTCGGTTTTACCATGGACAATATTTGAAAGTTTTTTGATTGTAATCAGAAGCTGACTATGGAGTTAGAACAGGGAAGGAATAGAATATTCAAGATGAATGTTAAAACTGCAAACTCTGAATGCCTTAGCGCAATAAGTGTTGTGAAGGAAACTAAGCTATGGCACAAAAGATTTGGCCATTTGAACTTCATAAGCTTAAAGCATCTGAATTCAAATAAACTAGTACGTGGAATTTCTGCAATTAAGAAACCAGAAAAGTCATGTAATGTGTGCATGAGAGGGAAGCAACCAAGACTGCCGTTTGCATCAGAAGTAGCTCCAAGAGTAAAACATGCTTTGGGACTAAAGCATTTTTCCGTGTGTGAACCATTTCCAGAACCTTAACTAGGAGGGAATAAATACTTTGTGTCATTTGTGGATGAGTTCACAAGGATGACATGGGTATCCTTATAAAGTTCAAACACAAGATGTTTACTGAATTTAAGAAATTCAGAATCAAGGATGAGAAACAGAATGGTCAGACACTGAAAATTCTCAAAACTTATTGTGGAGGTGAGTATAACACTATAGAGTTCAAGAAGTTCAGTGAGGATAATGGAATTGAGCATGAAGTGATTGCTTCATATACTCCCTAACACAATGGTCTTATTGAAATAAGAAACCGAACTTTACTTGATATGACAAGAAGCATGCCGAAGGAGAAGAAGCTTCCTAACACTTTATGGGGAGAAGTTGTTTCCACTACAACATATGTGCTCAATAGGTTTCCAACCAAAACGCTGAAGGAAATTGTTCCTTTTGAAAGGTAGACTAGAGATAAGCAAAGTGTGAGTCATTTTAGAGTATTTTCTTATGCCTGTTATAAACATGTTCCAAATGCTACTAGAAATAAGTTGGATGTAGAAGCAAGATGATGTTACTAGTGGGGTATCACATGCAGTACAGGTGCTTATAAGTTTTGTTATCCATTCACTAATAAGGTTGAAGTCAACAGAGATGTTGTTCTGAAAGAGTCAGAAGTATGGGATTGGAGCAAGTCTTAATCCAACTCCATTGCAGAGTTAACTTCTAAAGATATTGATTATGATTCTAAAGATGAGTTAGAGCTTGAAAATGATTATGATAGTGAGTTAGAATTAGAAGGCAAGATTGATTCTGAGAAAGAATCTGATTCTGATCCATATTCTAATGGTGATTCAGATTCTGGTGGTAGTCCAGATTCAGAAGGTGGTCATGCTTCTGAAGTCGGTACTTATGGAGTTCCAGTATCTGATATTGTTCAAGAATCAGAAGGTTCTTAACAAGTTCAAAGGCCTCAAAGAATCAGAAACATTCCGAGAAGGTTTGCAGAGTGTGACATGCTGCAAGATACTGAAGTAGATTCTGAACAGGAAGTTATTCAATGTGCCATGCTAGTAGACTATGAACCCGTGAGTACAGAAGAAGCTCTCAAGCAGAAAGTCTAACTGAAGGCCATGAAAGAAGACCTTGATTATATAGAGAGAAATAAGACTTGGAAGTTGATAGAACTTCCAAAGAACAAGAAAGCCATCAATGTGGGATGGGTTTATAAGGTGAAGCTAAATCTAGATGGATGATTTGGCAAACACAAAGCAAGGTTAGTTGTGAGAGGTTTTCTGCAGAGATACGGGTTAGATTAATTTGAAGTGTTTGCGCCTGTAGCAAGACATGAAACAATCAAGTTGGTGATTATGATAGTTGCTAACAAGAATTCTCCTTTTATGCATTTAAACGTGAAATCTGCATTTCTAAATGGTCCATTAGAAGAAGAAGTTTATGTGTCACAACCTCATGGATTTGAGAAAAAGAATCAGGAAGGGATGGTGTACATATTACACAAAGCTTTGTGTGGATTGAAGCAAGCCCATAGAGCTTGGAATCTGAAAATTTATTCATTTTTTAAGAAGTAGGGATTTCAGACATGTGAGACGGAGTATGGTGTCTATGTTCAGCATACTTCTGAAGGCAATATGATTCTGGTGTGTCTGTATGTTGCTGACATATTGCTAACAGGAAGTTGTGAACATGAGATAGCCAAGTTCGAGAAGGAGATGATGAATAAGTTTGTGATGACTGGTCTAGGAAGTATGGTTTATTTTCTAAGGATGAAGATTATGTACTCTGAGAAAGGCATAATTTCACATCAGCTGAAATATGAACTTGAGCTTCTGAAGAGATTTGAGCTGCTGAATTATAAAGTTGTTATCGCACCTGCTAATACAAATCATAAATTGGATTCTGATTCTGATGGTGATGATGTAGATGTGACAATATTCAAGCAGTTGGTAGGGTCTCTGAGGTATTTGTGTAATACCAGAACTGATATTTTCTATGCAATTGGAATAGTGAGTAGGTTTATGAGTAAACCAAAGTGGTCTCATTACCAAGATGATATCAAAATTCTGAGGTATATAAAGGGAACTCTGAAGTATGGAGTTTTGTTCCCTTCTGGTGTTGAAACTGACTCAGAACTTCTGAGTTACTCAGATTCTGATTGATGTGGAGACATAGTTGACAAAATAAGTACTTTTGGATACTTGTTTAAGTTTCTAGGAAGTCCTATTTCTTGGTGTTCCAAGAAGCAACCAGTTGTTTCTTTGTCAACCTGAGAAGCAGAATACATTGTAGGTGTTGTGACTGCATGTCAAGTTGTTTGGCTTCTGAATTTACTGTAGGATCTGAAGGTCAAGGTAAACAAGCCTTTGAAGTTGATGATCGATAACAAGTCTGCAATCAATCTTGCCAAGAACCCAGTGTTGCATGGGAGAAGCAAGCATGTTGAGACTAAGTATCACTTTTTGAGAAATCAGGTTCATAATGGAGTTCTAGAAGTTGTGCAATGTAGCACCCATAATCAGCTGACAGATGTTTTGACGAAGGCAATCAAGACTGATCAATTTCTCTGTTTGAGGGATGATATTGGTGTTGATAGTTTTGGTTAAGATGAATATGAATTAAGGGATGATGTTAGAATTAAGTCATTTCAGAAACTTGTTGACAAAGTTTGTTAGAGGGGATTTTAGTATTTCTCATAAAGTCCCACTTATATTTAAGCAAGTGACCGGTGTGAAGAAACTGTACATTTATTCCTTTTGCAGTCTGTGCAGTGTGTGTGTGTGTGTGTGTGTGTGTGCACCATTTTGTAACCATTTTAAGAGTAGCGAAAGTTTATTATTATTCTCTGTTGTTTCTTTGTTCATCTTTATCACCTTGTGCACCAATAATTTCTTGTTTAGAATTATGTTAAAAGTTTGGAATAAGGATGTTTTTGATAATTTGATTTATCATATTGATACTTTGAATTTGCCGATTATAAATTTAAACTTAGAAGTTGAACATAATATTTCAAAATTTGGAGATTGTTGTTATGGTCTCTTCTTAGAGTTAGAGACTCACATATGTTCCAAATATTTAAGATTTAGTGGTTGAAGGAAAGAGTGCTAACACCATCGTTTTCCATCCTTTTGATAAAAATAGGAATAAGACAAATATTATTTTTCCTTTTTGTGTTGTGGATGTTTGTCTAGAAGGAATGTTAGGGATGCGATAGGAGGTGAGAATGTATTTCTATCACTATTTTAATGAATCTGTTGTTGATCTTCGCATTTGAATGGGGTAGTTTTTAGTATATCTATTAGGAGAACAATACGATCCTTCCTCCTGTTTTTACTCATAGAGATTGACTTGACAATTTTGAAACTTTGAAGGAAACACTTAATATATTAATCCATGTAGGATTGGTTTAAGATGTATAAGGTTTCTAATTAAGTTTTTATGAAAAATAATTTTTTTAGGAAGAGATTTTGTAAAATTATTTTCTAATTAATTTGATGAGGACACAAACTCAACTATGCAATCTTCTATTTTTAGGAACAATTCCGAGCTTAGATCTATAATCACTTAATCGTTGTTTGATCCAGATAACTTGGATCCATAAGATAGGAGAATCCACTGAGATTATAAACTCACCCCAATATTATTGTTTTTTTTTCACATAGTTATTTCCATGTTAAAGGCAAGGATAAGCTTACTTGATGATGTTCGACGACCTGACTTTTTGGTTATGATCTTACATTGTGGATCATGTGGATGTTGCACATAGATCCTAGTTTCAGTTTAGAGATTTTTGTATATCATGTGCCATATTTTGTATATTATTTGTTTTGGACATGTATATATAACGATGTTGATAGGCTTTTATGTTGTATCACTACCAATTACACTATGTATAATGTATTTTTAGATGTATATTACATGTGGGTGTTACACCTTTAACTTTAAGGCAATGCATTTCAACTTTCTTGTAATTGGTTGATTCGTGTTTAGGTAAATATCAAAACTTCTTAGAGAGCCTATTATTTTTTCCAGCACTAGGTTGTTTAATTCCTTAGCCTCCTGGATTGCTTTCACCTTAGGTATCCATTTAACCTGTGAACTTAAGAGAAATTTCTTTACATGATATTTAGTTGTATGACTTTTGTTTGAGACTTGAAGTCCTGAAATCAGAGTTTGAAACCCTAAGAACACGGTTTCAATTTCATCATCGTCCAACATCTTAAATAGTTATTATAGTTGGATTAGTAGCGCAACTTTGTCTTACCATAAAATCTTTGATGCTCTTGGAAATGACTTGATCATGAATGTTAAGAAATTTCTTGGGATTGTGTTCACCATAATTTTTTTTTTGCTTTTTGAGGAAAGTTGAAATGTGTAAAGTTTAAAAAAGATTTAAAACACAAAAAAGGATAATTGATGGAAAAAAAGTAGAGAAAAAGATCCCCACAAGATTTATAATGATTTTCTTCACAACTTGAAGCTCATCCAGACCCTTCACGCTTGAAGGATTATAACTATATTAGTCTTCATTACAAAAACCATTATATTTTTAGTCTTAGATTTCCTTTCCAAAATATTTAAGATTTTTTTTCCTCACACTACAAGAATTCTTTGAGTTACAAATCAATAATTATTTAAAATAACTTAATCATAGGAATAAACTCATTAAAGCTCAAGTGAAGACTGATTTTTTTTAGAGAAAGAGTATGATAACAACAGTTGTTTGGTTGTGTGGTTTTGCTAATTTGACAATGTAATGCAAAGTACTGTTGAAGGATAATTCAATATTTTAATATTTTGCTTATGTGACATTATTATTTGTTTATATATAGTAATATAGTTGTCAATAATTGTATCCACTGAGTATTGTAGTGCAGTGTATGTGAAATCATTTTGTTGTAACCATTTTAGTAGAATAGTGGAAGTTTGTTACTCTTCTTTCATCTGCATCTTCTTCATCTTGTGCACCAACAATTGGTATTTAGAGCTCCAGTTCAGATCCATAGGGAAACACAAGTGAACAGTGAGGCGTTGTGTGATTGATTTTCTTTCTTGAGTGTGTGTTGAACTTTTGATTCGAATCGTAATAGAATTACATTTCTTAATTCTGCGGGATTGGAAAACACTAGTGTTTGGTGAGGTCTGAGTTTTGCACAAGGTTGAAGATGAACATAAACAATAATCTGATTACTAAGATTTCAGTGTTCGACGGGAAGAACTAGAATCATTTGATGACTCAGATGCGTCTGTTGTTTGGCGCTCAAAAAGTCGTTGACCTCGTCAATGATGGTTACGTTCAGGTTGCACTTCCAGCAAATGCAATGGATGTGCAGAGAAATTCTCATTGTGATCTGAAGAAGAAGGACCAGAAGGGGTTGTTCTACATCCATTAATGTGTGGATGTGAGCGTGTTTCAGAAAATCGTTGATTTGACGACGGCGAAGACTGTGTGGAACACACTGGTATGGTGCTACAACGGTGATGCATCAATAAAAAAGGTAAAACTTCAGTCTCTACATAAGCAGTATGAGAACCTCAACATGAAGAAGAATGAGAAGGTACCTGACTATATCTCTAGAGTAGTTCTGATCATAAATGATATAAAGTCGGGTGGAGAAACTCTATCTGAAGAAAGCATCATTGAGAAGGTACTTAGATCTCTTACTCCTCAATTTGATTACATGGTTTTAGCAATTGAATATTCTAAGGATCTGAGCAACATGAGAATAGAAGAGCTGCAAAGCAGTCTAGAGGCACAAGAGTTGTGTCTAACTGAGAGAAACTCTGAAATAGAGGTAGAACATCAAGATTTGAAAGCAGCTTCTGGTAAGAAATATCAGAAGTAGTCTTGGTCAGAAGTCAAGAAGAGATCTGATGATGTTCAGAAGTCATAAACCTCAACTTCTGGAAGGTAGAAGAGTGCTCAGAAGGAGAAAGAGAAGTATGACAAGAGAAAATCTCAGTGCTACTGTTGTAATAAGTTTAGCCACTTCGCTGCTGATTGTTGGTCAAATAAGGAAAGAAATTTATAAGAAGAAAACATATCCAGAAGAGATTATGATGATGAATATGTGCTATTGATGGCTTCTGAATCTGATAATGCATATTTGGCAGACTAGTGGTATATGGAAATTGGCCGCTCAAACCATCTTACTGGAAATAAGAATTGGCTGGTTGACTTTGACTCTGGTAAGAGAACAAAGATCAGATGTGCTGATGATAAATACCTCAACGCTGAAGGTATGAGAATTTCAGAATATTTCAGAATATTTCAGGATAATGGTAAAACAACATTTATTCAGATTGTGTGGTATATTCCTGGCATGAAAAGCAATATGATGAGTGTAAGTCAATTAATTGAGAAAGATTTTTGAGTTATCATGAAGAAAAATCTTTTGAAGTTGTATGACTGTAATTAGAAGTTGATTATGAAGTCAGAACAGGGGAGGAATATAGCATTCAAAGTGAATGTTAAAACTACATACTATGAATGCCTTACTACAACAAGTGTTGTGAAGGAAAGCGAGTTGTGGAACAAAAGATTTAGTAATCTGAATTTCAGAAGCCTAAGGCATATGAATTCAAAGAAGTTAGTACATGGAATTCCTACAATTAAGAATCCAGAGAAGTCATGCAATGTGTGCATGAGAGGGAAGCAATCAAGACTGCCATTTTCATATGAAATGCCTCCAAGAGAAAAGCATGCTCTAGGTATGGTGCATTCTAATGTGTGTGGACCATTTCCAGTACCTTCACTTGGAGGGAATAAATATATTGTGTCATTTATTGATGAGTTCACAAGAATGACTTGGGTATCCCTCATAAAGTTCAAACACAAGGTGTTTGCTGAATTTAAGAAATTCAGAATCAAGGTTGAGAATCAGAGTGGTCAGAAGCTTAATTTTCTCAGAACTGATGATGGAGATGAGTATGACTCTACAGAGTTCATAAAGTTATATGAGGATAATGGAATTGAGCATGAGGTGAATTCTCCATACACTCCTCAACATAATGGTCTTGTTGAAAGAAGAAATCGAACTTTGCTTGATTTGACAAAGAGCATGTTGAAGGAGAAGAAGCTACCTCACACTTTGTGGGGAGAAGCTGTTGCCACCTCAACGTATGTGCTAAATAGGTGTCCAACTAAGAAGCTGAAGGAAATTGTTCCTTTAGAGAAATGGACTAGACATAAGCAAAGTGTGAGCCATCTAAAGATGTTTGGTTCTGTTTGTTACAAACATGTTCCGGATGCTAAGAGAATGAAGTTCGATGACAGAAGCAGAGTCATGTTGCTTGTAGAGTACCATAATACATGTGTCTATAAGCTCTACTGTCCTGTCACTAACAATGTTGAATTCAACAGAGATGTCATTGTGAAAGAATCAAAAGTGTGGGATTGGAGTATATCTCAATCCAACTCTAGTGTAGAGTTAACCTATGAAGATACTTCAAAATCTGAAGTTTCTGAAGATGAGCCAGAATCAAAAAATGATTATGAAGGTGGGTCTGACTCTGGAGGCGAGTCTGACTCTAAAGGTGAATCTGATTCAGATCCAGATTATGATGGTGATTTAGTCTTTGATGGAGATCCAGACTCTAGGAATATTCCAGACTCTGAAGGTGGTACTTATAGGATTCCAGCATCTGATATTGTTCCAGTGTCCGAAGAAGATTCTGAACAAGTTCAGAGGATACAAAGAATCAGACAAATACCAAGAAGGTTTGCAGAGTTTGACATGTTGCAAGATACTGAAGTATACTCTTAAGGGGAATTCATCCAGTGTTCCATCTTAGTAGACTCTGAACCAGTTAGTTTTGAAGAAGCGCTCAAGAAGAAAGTGTGGCTAAAGTCCATGAAAGAAGAACTTAAGGATATAGAAAAAAGAAGACTTGGGGTTCGACTAAGCATCCAAAGACAAGAAAACCATAAGCGTTATATGGGTTTTCAAGGAGAAACTGAAGCAAATGGATCAATTGGAAAACACAAAGTAAGGTTATTGACAAGAGGTTTTCTACATAAACTTGGGTTAGACTACTTTGAAGTGTTTTCTTATTTAGCAAGACATGAGACAATCAGATTGGTGATTGCGATAGCTGCTAACATGAATTAGCCTCTAATGCATCTGGATGTGAAATATGCATTTTTGAACGGTCCATTGAAAGAAGAGGTATACGTGTCACAACCTCCTGGATTTGAGAAAAAGAATCAGAAAGGGATGGTGTACAAGTTGCATAAATCCTTGTATGGGCTGAAACAAGCTCCTCAGGCTTGGAATCTGAAGATTGATTTATCTTTCAAGCTCTAAGGATTCAAAAAGTCTGAGACGGTGTATGACATTTATGTTCAACATACTTCTGAAGGCAATATGATTATGGTGTGTCTCTATGTTGATTACATATTGTTAACAGAGAGTTGTGAACAGGAGATAACTAAGTTCAAGAAGGTGATTATGAATGAGTTTGGGATAACTAATCTAGGAAATATGACATATTTCCTAAGGATGGAGTTCATGTACTCTGAGAAGGATATCATTTTGCATCAGCTGAAATATAAACTTGAGCTTCTGAAGAGATTCGAGTTGCTAAATTGTAACTCTGTTGTCACACCTGCAGAAATAAATCATAAATTGGATTTTGATTCTGAAGGTGATGATGTAGATGCCACGAGTTTCAAGAATTTGGTTGGCTCTCTGAGGTAGTTGTGTAATACCAGACCTGACATTAACTATGCAATTGGAATGGTTAGTAGGTTCATGAGTAAACCAAAGTGGTCTCATTACCAAGTTGTTGTAAGGATCCTAAGGTATATTAAGGAGACTCTGAAGTATGGAGTTTTGTTCCCATATGGAGAAAGACTAATTCAGAGTTGATGTGTTACTCAGACTCTGATTGGTGTGGATATAGAGTTGACAGAAGAAGTGCTTCGTGATACTTGTTTAAGTTTATGGAAAGTCATATTTCTTGGTGTTCCAAGAAGCAACCAGTTGTTACTTTGTCAACCTGTGAAGCATAATAGATTGCATGTATTGTGGTTGAATGTCAAGTTGTTTGGCTTCTGAATTTACTGAAGGATCTGAAGATCAAAGTGAACAAGCCTCTGAAGTTGATGATTGATAACAAGTCTGCAATCAATCTTGCAAAGAACTCAGTGCTGCATGAGAGAAGTAAGCATATTGAGACTAAGTATCACTTCTGAGAAGTCAAGTTCACAATGGAGTGCTAGAAGTTCTGCATTGTAGTACTCAGAAGCAGCTGACAGATGTTCTGACGAAAGCGATCAAGATCGGTCAATTTCTCCACTTGAGGGATGGAATTAGTGTTATTAGTTTTAATTAGTTAAATTTTGAATTAAGGGATGATATTGAAGGATAATTCAGTATTTTAATATTTCGCCTATGTGACATTATTATTTGTGTATATATATATTATTGTAGTTGTCAATAGTTGTATCCACTAAATATTATAGTATAATGTGTGTGCAATCATTTTGTTGTAACCGTTTTAATAGAGTAATGGAAGTTTGTTATTCTCTTTTGTCGTTCTTCTTCCATCTTCATCTTCTTTATCTTATGCATGTACAAGTACAACAATGATTTAGAATCTTGTAAATAAATTAAGTGAAAAAGATACGTTTTCCAATATTTGAATCTATTCCTTTATCGATATGTTGAATATTTGATTTTGTTAATCATTGGACTGTTGAAAAAAGAGTCATTGAAAATTATACTATCTTTGTTGAGTTTATATATAATATATAAAATTTGGAAACGTTTAGATTAACCAAATAATTGAGTGCTAAACCAAAACCAATATGATTTTAAGGTGGAAGCCATCTATAATTTTAAATTATGTATAAAACGATGATACCTAAAATCCATCTCAAATCGTTAAGCATTATTATTGAAAATGAGTTCTTAAGTATCTTATTTTAGTACTCGATTGTACATCACATTTTTAAATTAAAAAAAAAAACTATAGGAAATGATTAACAATAGCAACTCTAAATATAACCTTTTACAACTGTCTTCTATGCTTCATTACAAACACATTTATGAGCATAACATCTCACAATCAAAGGAGGGAAACACAACTGGGGTGGGCAATCCGAAGTTCTCTTGCATTCTACCTGTGTCCATTTACCCGCTGTGATAAAAAAGAAGAAATAAATATTACAGAAAGGATGAAAGATTTTGTATAAAATAAACAAGAAGATTCTAAAGGATAAGAAAATTGTTTACCACTAACGTCAGTTACAACAATAAATAAGAAAGTAAAGAGGATTATATAAGAAACTAATTTAATAGTTTTAGTCATATTTTCCCCTCTAAGGTTGTAACATATACAAATTTATTGATCACTTTATGCTATAATCTATTTATAATGTTTGTCTCTTTACTTAGCTTAATCGATAAGGGCAACTTTTTATTATTTTTAAATTTTTATTTATAGATTCTCTTAGCCTTTCATGATAGATAGAGGAGGAATTGAAAATAATAATAATAATAATAATAATAATAATAATAATAATAATAATAATAATAATAATAATAATAATAATAATGATGATTATTATTATTATTATTACAATAATAATAATAATAATAATAATGATAATAATAATCATAATAATAATAATAATATATCAGTTGAACTGTTTTTTTTTAATATACGTTTTAATTACTAGCAAAATACATGTGCTTTCATATTGGTTTTGTGTTGTTGATAGACAATATAATTACAAAATATTTGAAAGTTTAATTATAGAGTGTCGATAGTAAAATGCTATCATCTCTGTTTTAAAATGAACGTTGTTTAAAATTTTTGCTAACACATGATGAAGTGCAATGATATCTTAAGATGTTACAATTTTATTAAATAGCCGTTGAAAGTAACATAAAGTATAATAAAAAATTATATAATTGAAAATATAACAATTATATATATATTGAAAAATTCAAAGTTAAAATAAATTTTATTTGATAAAATGACAATTATTTTGAAACGGATGAAATAAATTTTTAAAGGTTTCAATATAAGGTGGAGTTTCCCTCCTGTGCTTCATTATTCTAATTATTGACTATAGTATTGACTTGAATAGTGTACTTGATGTGATTAAAAATAGTTGGAATAGTTTTTCTTGTTTGGGTTGGATGTCCTTTTCAATCAAGTAGAAGCTTAGGGTAATGATAGGTGATCTGAAAAAAGTAGAGTAAAGTGTTTCTTAAGAACAATGATGTAAGGGTTTACTTGTTAAGGAAAATATCATCTCTTAGGTCTCTCAATCTCAAGGAAGACGACAATGTTATTTCTCCAACATAGGTAGTATGTAAGACTAACGTTCTTGTCGATTTATGGCCCTAGTCAACTTTAAAATCTCTTATATTTTCTAAAGATTTAGATATATGCAATTCAAAGAGATATATGCTAATATTGATTTTTTTTATACTTATGTTAAGTAGAGGAGACGGAGAAACGTTATTTTGACACTATTCGATGGAGATGTGTGGGTTTATAAGGGGTTAGATGTTAGGAAGGAAGTCATTAAGTTTTTTACTAATAAACTTTTAGACTGCTTTCTAATAGACCTAAGATGGAAGAGGTTGAGTTCTAGTCTCTATCTACGTATGAAGTTTATTATCTCTTAGAAGATTAACCTCACGGATTCCCTTATATAAGGAAATGAAATTTTAACGATAACTTTTGTACAAATAACGAGTAGAGGTTTGAAGCGGTTTATCTTCAAATCAAACAACGAACATAGCTTCGAGCGGATAATCTATAAGTCAAACAGAGATTTTAGCCAAAAGCCAACGCAGTTAGGCTAAAACCCGATGTTAATTATAATCGATAATATGGATGGATGCCTCTAGACTAGAAGCTAACTTTCGGTTCAATCGACATTAATTAGAATTGATAATATGAAACGTTTTAACAAAGCTAAGAAATGGTTGAAAAGTCGGCGCTAATTACGTATATACCATCAGCTTTTGGAGATACAACCAAGTTTATGTGTTTATTGTTTAGCTTCGGCTTAGCCGACACTAATTATTTTGATAGTATCGATTTTTGAAGACACAACCTTTTTAATACGAACCATCAATATGGGTTATAATTATGATTATTCTCAAAGCCAAACAAAACACACAGTAAGGTTAGGTACGCATATTATCAAACTCCAAACAATTTTCATTATTAACCTGTTATCATGTTAGCTTTCTTAAAACCAAAATTAATCTTCACGAGGAAGCAATCAAAAGACAAATTTCCTTACAATTCCAATCAGTAATCTAATAGAGGAGACGAACAACGACTTACGATATGTTTGAATTAGTTTTGTTTTTTATTTTTAAAATTATTTTTCATTATTATATTAATTAAAAAATAGCATTTAATATAATAAATAATTTTTAAAAAAACATGTGTTCACTATAAGAAAAAGCTTGTTTAGGGAGGGATATTTGCTAGGTAATAATTCATTCACTAAATGTATACGTTATTTGGAGGTTTATCCCCTCGGAACGCATAATAAAAAAACAATATTAATAAATAAAATTGTATGGGGAAACCTATCGCAAATTTTAGAGAGAGGGTTTTTAAATTTTAAAATTGAGCATTTGGGATGGGCAACCCCTAGCCATTATTTTTTGTAGCTTTTGCGAGGGGCAACCCCAGATACGTTTTGACATTATTTTGCTCTTTGTCTCATCACCGCTAGCATGTGTCAGTGGCTTTAATGATGTCATTTACATTGGTAAGGGACACCCCCAGCCACTACTGTTGTATTTGCAAATCATACTACCAGCATCAGCAAAAGAAAAGGCTTTCAGACGGGCACGGTGCATGTCTGCCCTTTTTTTTAATGCGCAAAGCAGAGAAAAATAAATGTATGTTTTTCTTTTTATGAGGTTTCTACTGTATGTCGCGTTAAAAATAATATTATTATACTTTGAAAATGGTAAACAAAGATATTCAAAATTATATCGAAGCATGCAAAGTAATATTTATATTGTGTAATCAATGAAGTTCTTTAAGAGGAATGCCGAACATGAAATCTTTATTCGAAGTATTTTCTTTTCCTCTGCAATTATTTTCCGTAGTAAAGAAAAAATGTAAGACTCTTAAATTAGAATTTTTTAGAGAAAAAAAGATAGTAAAATTAATAGTAAGTAGTATAACATAGTTTTTTTTTACCTTATAAAGACTCGAATCAATTTTTCGTACATCCCTTTATCAATTCGCTCTTGAGATTTAAAAAACTACAAATACATGGCGAAATGTCATATCATCAAAGAAATACATTCAAAATATTTGACTCGTTTGAATAAAATATGGTTTATTGTGACACAAATAAATACCTGGAAAATTGAGATACTTTGTTTTAGTCTAGATTTGATAGAACAACAACTATGACTTGTTTTTGAATTACCTGAATTTCTGATAAATAAGAAAAACAATGGACTTAGTAAATATATATGATTTTATTTACATAAATCACAAATAGAAGTTAAATTCATGCATTCAAAAATATTCTAGAGTAAAAGTATTCTTAAATGAATTACATAAAAACTTCTCCATCCTTTCATATTATTTCTCTTTTCACCATTTTCTAAAGTTGTGTTTTATCTGTTATCACTGTGGAGCTCCAACCGACATAGTAAATTTTTAGACGTTTGATCTGTTTCAGTAAGGATGATAAAAATGTTAGTGAAAGTGTGGTGAAAATGCAAGAAACAATTTTTTATACGTATTGCGGAAAAGGTAAATACACCTTATTGTCGAGTTTGCCGATGGATGAAATATTTCCCCTTAAATAACTTCTTAACTTTTTCTACCAAAATTACGAATGATTAACTTCACAACATTTCAAATAAAAAAAACTGAAATAATAATAACTTCTCAACATAACTTTCACGATTTATACAATATTTTTTATTTTCTAAATGAGTTTATTCACCATGTTTAAAACACAAATAATTAAAATTAAAATCAAAACTAATAAAAAAATTCGTTTATATTTTTGACACATTGTGTTCATTAAAACAAAGCGGATAAACGGGCACGAAAGTGCCCGTTTAGACGCTAGTTAGGATTAATATTTTGAGTTATAAAATTAAAAAAATAAATCAATTCATCTAAAATTTCATCGGTTTTGAATTTAATGGGAATAATAGAGATTTGATTATAATAATATTTTGAACTGACATCCGTTTTTTAAAATAAGGTGACTTTGTCACATGCTAATACTTAAAATGATATTTTATTTACAAAATTAACATCGTGTTTCTTATTTACATCCGTTTTTAGTAATGTGTAAATTTTAAACTTATATTCTTCGGTTTGCACTAATGATGGTTTAATGAGACTCTCATATTTGTTTTTGGCTCTGGACATGTGAGTCTTCTGAAGTGAGAAGGTTTCATTAGTTAAGAAGTATCCAATCAGAACTTGTTTGGTTAAATAATATGTCTTTTGGATACTAAATAGTTTTTGCATTTAATAGTTGTCAATCAATCTCTATTAGTGAAACGATTTTAAAGACAACTATCTTAGAAAACTGAATCGTTTATGATATGTTGATGTGACACGTTGGGTGAATAAACCTTAGGATTACCTAAAAGCAGACACCATATCTTGCACAATTGTATGTGACGATCATCATACAGATTACATGTGAGGTGACGTGGGTGGTGACGGGCGTCACACTGGTGACGAGTAACCCGTCACACTTCCAGAATGAGCGTCGTTCCCTCAGTTGTTTAGAAATGAGTGTTGGTTCTAATTTTTGTGGTTGTTTTGTGACTAGGCTACTGTTTGGAGATAATTTGGTGTTGTTTATTATTTATTGTTGAATTAATCAATCAATATGACATTGTGCATAATTATGGTGATTATATAATGATAATTTTAGTGATATTGCCTGTTGTTGAGAATCATGAATCATGGCGTATGAACTTCAATCCAGTTTTGGTTTGCTCTTGTCCGATAGTGTGGATTCAAGAGCGAGTAGCTAATTCAAGATGAGAATCAATGAAGTGTTACTTATGGTGATAGTAGCGAATTGGTGCACTCTGGTTCTAAGGTGGGAATTCAGGAATGAAATGGACCTGTGTTGTCCATATTGGTACCACATGAATGTGAAGTCTTGGTGTTGAGTACATCGCATCCATTGTTGCATATGTAACTATTTGATATTGTTGATATTGGTGATTGAGAATACTTGTGTAGTTTATGTGAATGAATTGTGTTCACTACGCCAAAAACTGGAATAGACAGCGCACCTTAGAGGGCGTTTTATTACAAAAGCGCTCTCTAAAGTGAAGCGAAAAAATAAGGAGCAATAGACAGCGCACTTTAGAGGGCGCTTTTGTAATAAAGCGCCCTCTAAGGTGAAGCGAAAAAATAAGGAGGAGATAGAGGGACAACAATACATGGCGCTTTTTAGAAAGCACCCTCTAAGGTTACCCTTAGAGGGCGCTTTTAATAAAGCGCTGTTATAAGTCCATGTGCATTTCCAGTTTATAAAGCGCTTCTGGAAAGCCTTAGAGAGCGCTTTCATAAGCGCCCTCTTAGGCCCCCTTTAGAGGGCGCTTTTTTTCCACAAGCGCCCTCTAAGGTCCCCTTTAGTAAACATTAAAATTATAACATACTGCGCGTTTTGTTATTTCACTCTCTGTTATTTTCGTTCTTTTTCACGTTAGGGTTCTAAGGCGTTCTCCTTCCACCTCTGTTAGATCTACGACGTTTCCTCCTTCTACCAATCAAAGGTACACGATGCATACATTATTACTTGCACTATTGCTTTATTTTAGCTTTGCCCCATTTCAGTTTTATGTTATTGTTGTCTATGCTACGTTTGTTTCGACCTGTAAAGTTTCAATATTCATAGTCATTTAAATAGTTTGAGTTTATTAGGCAATTGACGGTTGGTTTTTAAATTGCTGAATTTGATATCGCTATGAATCAAATTCAAAGACTGTTGTTAGGGTTCGGTTATGGTTGCATTATAGAGACATTAGAAACCTTTGATTCTAGTAAATTAGCGTACATAGCGTAGCTAGTAACTTAAGAAGTTTAGATATGGATGTTATTTGATAGAGTAAATGGAGACATGAATGCCCTGCACAGAGTATCTTCTGAAATTGGTTTCTCTTCTGAAATTGGTTTCTCTTCTGAAATTGTTTTTTGTTTATTCTAATTAGTAATGGATAATACATGGATGTCTTCCAATCGATTGTCGAGAGAGTACGAGAATGGGGTATCAGAATTCGTTAAGTTTGCCGTTGCGCACGCCGAAGACCCCAGTAGAATGATATGTCCTTGCTTGGGTTGTTGTTATGGGAAACGGGTTGACGCAATTCAGTTGACATCGCATCTAATGAGGCATGGAATTGATCGAAGTTATACATGTTGGAATTTGCATGGTGAGAAAAGTAACGAGAATGTTGAACCGGGGGATAGTACGACCTATGCCTCAAACTATAGTGGCGCAGATACATACGATTGTGATCGAGTTGAAGAGATTGCAGAAGCACTTGAAGGAGATCTTAAGGATTGTCCCGAAATGTTTGAGAGGTTGGTAAGTGATGCAGAGAAACCTTTGTATGATGGTTGCACTAAATTCACAAGATTGTCTGCGGTATTAAAGTTGTACAACTTAAAGGCGGGCAATGGATGGTCGGATAAAAGTTTCACAGAGTTATTAGCCCTTTTGAAAGATATGCTTCCTGAGGATAATGTTCTTCCCAATCGAACATATGAGACCAAAAAGATGTTGTGCTCTATTGGCATGAGCTATGATAAGATACATGCATGTCCAAACGATTGCGTTTTGTTTCGAAATGAGTATGCATCGTTAAATGAGTGTCCTAAATGCGGTGGCTCGCGATATAAGAACAAGTTGTCTCCAACAAAAGTCTTGTGGTATTTTCCTGTTATTCCGAGATTTAGACGCATGTTTCGTAGTGAAACCGATTCAAGACACTTGACCTGGCATGCAGATGAAAGAATTATAGATGGAAAGTATCGACATCCGGCAGATTCACCACAGTGGTTGAAAATTGATAATGATTATCCTGAATTTGGAGAAGAATCAAGAAACCTTCGCTTGGCATTATCTACTGATGGAATGAACCCACACGGTATCCAGAGTATCTCACACAGTACATGGCCTGTGATTATTATGATTTATAACCTACCTCCATGGCTATGTATGAAGCGTAAGTACATGATGTTGTCTATGTTGATTTCTGGACCTAAACAACCAGGGAATGACATAGACGTGTACTTGAAGCCCTTAATCGAAGATTTAAAGATTTTGTGGGAGACCGGTGTGGAGGTTTATGATGGATATAGGAAAGAAAGTTTCAACTTGAGGGCGATGTTGTTTGGCACAATTAATGATTTTCCAGCATACGGAAATCTATCAGGGTATAGCATAAAAGGTCAATGTGCGTGTCCTATTTGTGAAGATAAAATAGATTGGAAGCGCTTGGAGTTTGGTCAGAAGAATGTCTTTCTCGGTGATCGGAGATTCTTAAATTCAAATCATCACTACCGTGGATGGAGAAAGGCGTTCAATGGAGAGACAGAACAAGGCAGAGCTCCACCTATATTGACGGGTGATCAAATTTTTGAAAAGGTGAAAGATTTGGATACTCAGTTTGGCAAGCCTTTTGCCCAGACACTTGTCAAAAGTGGGTGGAAGAAGAGGTCAGTTTTTTTTGAATTGCCGTATTGAAAGTCCTTGTATGTGAGACATTTTCTTGATGTTATGCATATTGAAAAAAATGTATTTGAAAGTGTTATTGGCACGTTACTCAATATACAAGGAAAGTCTAAGGATGGCCTTAAGGCAAGAAAGGACTTGATAGCGATGAGAATAAGAACTGAATTAGGACCCTTGAAGAAAGGAAAACGAACATATCTACCGCCTGCTGCTTATACTCTATCTAGAAAGGAGAAAAAAACATTGTGTAAGTTTCTAAGTGAAGTTAAAGTTCCAGAAGGGTACTCTTCAGATATTAGAAGACTTGTGTCTATGAAAGACCTCAAGTTAAAGAGTTTAAAGACCCATGATTGCCATGTTATAATGGAACATTTTCTCCCAATAGGTATACGTTCTATTCTTCCAGAAAAAGTAAGAAGCTCTATAACTAAGTTGTGTTCTTTCTTCAAGTCAATTTGCAGTAAGGTGATCAATCCTGCGATCTTACCAATGTTGCAAAAAGAAATCGTTATTACTTTGTGTGAGCTTGAAATGTTTTTTCCTCCATCATTTTTTGACATAATGGTACATCTAGTTGTTCATCTTGTGAAAGAGACACAATTGTGTGGACCAGCTTATATGAGATGGATGTACCCTGTTGAACGTTATATGAAAATATTAAAAGGGTACGTGAAGAACCGAAGTCGACCAGAAGGTTGTATGGTTGAAAGATACATTGTTGAAGAAGCGATTGAGTTTTGTACTGAATATTTATCTAATGTTCAGTCAATCGGACTCCCCAAGTCTCAGCTTGTCGAAAAGAAAGAAGGAAAAAATCTAATTGGAAATAAAATCGTGGCAGTATCAAGGGTCGAACGGGATCAAGTGCATTTGTATGTTCTGCACAATGAGAATGAGGTTGAGCCGTATGTTGAAATTCACAAGGATGTTCTCCGAGGTTTAAATCCCAATAGAAATGAAAATTGGATAGTACGAGAGCACAATCGATGTTTTATACCTTGGTTTAAGGATCATATTTATTCAAAGTATTATTCAGATCCCGCTTCAATAACAGAAAGGTTGAGATGCTTAGCATATGGTCCAAGTTTCCATGTTTTTTCTTATAGCGCATACGCGATTAATGGATACACATTTTATACCAAAGAACAAGATGATAAAAGTACTATGCAGAATAGTGGTGTCACCGTGGTAGCTGAAGCAATGCACATATCAAGTGTGAAGGACTTAAACCCCAAATTTGCAAATCTGTCGTATTTTGGTGTTATCGAGCGCATTTGGGTGTTTGATTATGAGAAGTTTCAGATTCCTATATTTGGTTGCAAGTGGGTTGAAAATAATAACAGCATTCGAATGGATAAGTCAGGATTTTTGCAAGTGGATCTTAATAGGGTGGGATACAAAGATGAGTCTTTTATTCTAGCCTCTCAAGCTAGACAAGTGTTCTATGTCAATGATCCGAAAAGTACGAAATGGTCTATAGTTCTTTTTTCCAACAAAGTAATTGATGAAAACACTGGAGATCAAGGTGATATTGATGTTGAGATTGAATCGTTTACCAGAAATGATCAAGATGAGAATATTATATCAAATGATTCATATATTAGAAATAATCATAATGAGGGTATTTGGATCAATCCAACCGTCCGTGTTGTTAAGAGACATGTAGAACATATTCCAACCAAGAAAAGAAAGAGAACTTAGTGAAAAAGGTACAGGTCAAATGATTTTAATTGTTTTCTTTATTACAGGTAAAATGACTTTTATGATTTAAATTGTTTTTACATTTGTCATCTGATTTTAATTGTTTTCTTTATTACAGGTAAAATGGCTATTATGAAGTCAATCATTCGTGCAAGGGGCAAGGGATACTTGAAAGTATCAATTGATATTTGTTTAGATGGAGATGTTCCATTGTCGTCAAGCCTCATTCGCGTAGATGATGATGCTGGATATTTGAAAGTATCCCTCTACAACAATGGAACATGTCCATCTAAACAAATATCAATTCTATCTTCAAAAGATAAGGGACCAAAAATATAAGGGGATTACGCAGCAAATCGAGTCAGTTGCATAAAAAAAAGGTATAAACACAATTATATGATATTTATGCATAGAAAATGTTAATTCTTGATCTTATACATCACCTAACTAATTTTATGATATTTTAGGTTCATGCTATTGATATTGAACAAAAAGAGGTTGTTGCTAAGAAGACTGCTGCTAGCAAAAAAAACATACATCTCAGAGATGCTTTTGCTACTTAGTTTTATTTCTTTTTAAGTTATGAATTGGTTGTATATTTAGAATCTTTAGAAGTTAAACGATTATATATCAGTGGATTGTTGTATATGTATGGATTGTTGTATATAAGGCTTGTTGAATGCAATGTGTGAAAAAGGGCTTCAAATTATACAGTTTTGGGTGTACTGCTTCAATATACAGGTTGTCTAAAATAAATAAAAAAATATAGCGCTTTTTAAAAAAAAAATTTAAATAACCACCCACTTTAGAGGGCGCTTCCCAAAATAAGCGCCCTCTAAACCCTTTAAATTTCCACTTTAGAGGGCGCTTTCCAGTAAAAGTGTCCTCTAAACCCTTAAAAGTTTCCACTTTAGAGGGCGCTTTCCAGTAAAAGCGCCCTCTAAACCCTTAAATGTTTCCACTTTAGAGGGCGCTTTCTTTAAAAAGCGCCCTCTAAAGTGGCCCTTAAAGGGCTTAAAGAGCCACTTTAGACAGCGCTTTCACCAGGAAAAAAAGCGCTGTCTTTACCTATGCCAGCGCCAGATTAGAGGGCGCTTTAAAGCGCTGTTATATGCCAAAAAAAGCGCCCTCTTTTCCCTTATTTGGTGTAGTGGTTGAACAATTATTGATATTTTCTTAGGTTACCCTTGCATAATTTTCCACTGTTATATATTATGAGTGTTTTCTCACCCCTTTGTTGTTTGTGTGGTTCTGTGCTCCTTCTTAGGGTACAGACGAGCAGGTAAATGAGTGGATGCTTAGAAGCTGAAAAATGGCGTTGAGACTGTTCTTCTTATTCTTTTTTATGCGATATTTAAATTTCGTTGCTTTGATATGTAACACTGCGTGGGCGAACATTTTGTTTTATCGTTTATTATTATTATAATGTTCTTGGTGTGAGCATTGAACTTGTACTTGTTATATCATGTGTTGTTGAGTTACTTTAATTAATTTATTTTTAGATGCAATGAGCCTAAATAAAGACAAATATGTGATGTCAGGTGTTTAAATTATTGCATGGTTTACATAACCTGTGTTACGTAGCAGATCTATGTTGTGTTTGAGTGACACTCTATATATGTAGTTGTTTTAATTTTGCATTGTTTCGAGTTATGGTTGTTAGGGTGTTGCATAGATTGAAGCAATAATATTGTTAATAATAGCATTATGACACAAACACTTATGTTCAACCTAGCCTGGTTCCTGCAGTGCTAGATCATCTTGTAAGAGGACAAAGTAGCTGCAACAATCACCAAAGCACATTAAAGATTACATCTCTTCTTGTAAATATTCAAGGAAGAAATGAAAGAGGTGAAGTCAATAGCCTGATTGTAGATGTTCTGGATCCAAGACCAGAGCTTGGAAGCAAAGGCACAATCTATGAAAATATGTCTTGCATTTTCAGAAGCCTGCCTGCAGAGAGTGCACATGGAAGGGAAATAGCAACCTCTGATCATTAAATTTTTGTCAGTTGGCATTTTCCTGTGAAAAATTCTCCAAATGAGGGTGAAGAAGGAAGGAGGGATAGGTTGGTTCCAAATGATTTTATGTCAATCTACCTTATGATAATGCTGAGATGTGAAAGAGAAAGCATCTTTCAATGATGGATGACCAGAAGTCGTATGATTCCAAACATGTTTGTCATTATAAGGTTCCAAGGGGTGACAATTTTTTTTACATGATTGAGGATGGAAGGGAACCAAGTACGCGGAGCAACAAGGATGTTCCATTCCACCTATGATTAGTTAGGTAATCTTGAACTCTAGATTGCAACTTGGTGGCAATGTGAGGAGGAATGTTGTAAAGATCCACCAGGCACCCCACCTCATACCACTTATGGTTCCAAAAATTGATACTGCCAGCATTGTCCATTGATCGATATGGATAACATAGAAGAATGCAAGATGGTGGTGATCGAGTTAGTGAACTTAGGACAGAAGCCAAAAGTTTGAAGAACTTTAATTAAGAACTTTCAATCTAAGATGTCAAAAGCCTTAGCCATATACGATATAATGGTGATAACACTAAAAACTAAAAATAAAAAATTAAATACATTAAATATTTCTACTAAAACACAATTTTAAACAAAATAAATCGAGTAAGAATAAAAATATTTGTTACTTTATATATATTTTAAATTACTTATTTTTTTTAAAAGAATTGGTAAAACGGTTATTTGAAATTTTATTGATAGTAACCAAAAAGAATGTTGTCATTAAGAATAAAAATATTTGTTAATTTATATAAGTTTTAAGTTATTTCTTTTTTTCAAAAGTATTTGTAAAACTTTTATTTGGTACTTTATTAATAATAACAATAACTTTCATATATTAATATTAATATATGTGAAATTATAAAAATTCAACAAAGATCTAAGTTATTGATTTTATTTATAGAATATTTTTAAAAATTCTTTTACATTTTGAATATAAAATATATTTGAGTCATTTTTGTAAGTAATTATTAGATTTGAGTTTGCAAATCCATTTGAAAATAAATTGAATTTTAAGAAAAAAATTTAAGATTTATAAACGGATTTTAAATAATTATTATAAACGGATTTTAAAATACTAATATGCACGAAAATACTTTTTTTTAAATTATATTAATATATTTAGATGCATAGAATAATCATATTTAGATATATATTATCAATTTGTAAATAATATGGAATATAAATGAAGGAAATAATTGATTCAAAATAAATGAAGGAAATAATTGGTTTTTAAAGTATAAAATAAATTAATTGGTTAGATCAGAATTATGATTGGCTCTAGATTAATATCACATTGACTCGCCATTATAAAGCTAGGGTCTAAAATTGATATTTAGGTTCTTTTTGCTTTCACAACCAATACAAATATATTTAAATGCTCGAATCCTAAAATAATAGTATTCAGATTTTTTAAATGTTCATATTCAGATGAATTAAATGGGCTTCGTCATGATATAGATCTCACGATCCCTTATCCCTAATGAACGATTGAATCATGATAAGATTGATTGCAAATAAATAAAGTAGAGACATAGCATAGCATGCATAAAATAAATAAGATAAAAGCGATTGTAATAGAAATAAGAGAAATTGAATGAAGCCAATACTTGATTAAAAATAAGAAATCTAGAATTACAACAAAAGTTGCAAAGAAGTACAATAGAAAGCTTGGAACCAAGAAATAAAAATTAAAGTAAAAATATGGGAAAGTGTTTCCCCCTTTTCCAAGCTAATGATCACTTTCTTATACAAAAAATTAACAATTAATCACCTTAAATTCGTGCAAATCAATAAAGGTCCACTGAGCATTGAATTTTTATCAGTTTTGGGCTTCTAAAAGTCACAAAGTGTTTCCAAAAGTTTCAATTTTGTAATTGACACCGGATAAAACACGACTATGTTAAATGACACGGGTGGGTCGTGTTAAGAGGCATGACTTGTGTCATGGGACACGGCCAACCTGTATTGCCACCGTGTTTTATATATGGGGAAGGTGTTTCAGACCAACACGGGTCAACCATGTTGGGCTCAGTTTGTGTGTATGGAAGCACTTCCTTTTTGCATAATTCTTGATTTTTTTGCTTCAATTTAGTCTGACACTCTCTTATTATCTGAAAATAATAAAAACACACCAAAAGTGCATAAAAATAAAATAAAATAAAGAAATATACAAAAGAAATACTAATAAAAATACACAATAAGGGGTATAAATACCACTTATAAAACTCCGCCAAACTTGAATAGGGATTACTTATCCTCAAGAAACTCAACTCACAAACCAAAAATAGAGGACATGGTATTTAAGCATGCATAGTTTCTGAAAACATAATTTCTCACCACTAAAAATGCCACCAGACTGGGTTTCTCACCACTGTGAGCTATCCCTAAAACCACTTAAATTCCTTAAGTCTCTGGCCACCCCTACCAGCATAGGGATGTCAGGCATGTGTACTTTTTGACAAGTACATAGTTATTCCAACGTATTCATATATATTAAATAACGTTGATGAAGTTCAACCTTAGTTATCCTTTCCTAAAAGAATCATCAAGAAAAAATTCCCCCGGATGAGGGAAAATTACTGTTGACACAACATAACAAGAGTTTCATAAATTAATTAAATGAAAGGGTTTCTAATGATGGGAGTGAATCCAACCGAATTAAATGGATGTCATATATGTCTAGTAACTTTGAATGCATATGAAATTACTAAAACTTTCTTATATAGAAAAGAAAATGATTATTATAGTACCATACAAAATAGAGGGGTTATGGTTGAGGATGAATTCATGTATTTCTCTAGTTTCAATTATTAGAGTATCGTAATGGAATATAGGTCGTACTTTAGTGTTATTGAGGATATTTAAGAGATTGATTATGTTATATTTAAAATGCATTTATTTAAATGCAAGAGGATTAGCAGTAACATTTGTGTATAAACCGATGAATTAAGATTCATACGGGTTGATCTTCGTCAGACATCTTATATGAACGAAACTTTCATAATGACATCCCAAGAAAAACAAGTGTTTAATGCTATTGATCCTTCTAACAAAAGATTGACAATTATGCTCCAAGGAAAAAATATTCATGCTAGTGATGAAGATTTAACTCTTGATATTTAGGAAACCCCTTATTTCGTAAAACACATATGTACCTCATATGAAGAAAATGATTCAGATGATGTGCATGTTATTCGTTATCATCGCCAAAAAGGAATATGGTAAAATTAACAAATTAATATTTTTTATTGTTTATTCATAATTTATTGTTATTTTTATTTTTAATATTTATAGTTATAATTGTATGTCATTGACTTTATTCTTTTTTGTTTAAACAAATAGATGACGATTTATAGTTAATATTGTTTGCATTATTTATTCATGGAAGAAGGTACCTTTATCCATGTATTTAACTTATTTATGCTATAGTTGTAGTTGTTGATGGTGTGTTAAGTAAAAGTTAAAGTTTGAAGTTGTTAAGATTGAATGTTTAACAATTTTGTTGATTTTTTGTTGTTATTGTTGTTGTGTTAGTATAAATTTTAATGTTGTTGTTGTTGAGATTGAAGATTTAAATGTTTAATGTTGATGTTGTTATTGCAAGAAAACTTAATGTTGTTCTTGTTAGTAAAAGGTCTAATGTAGTTGTTGATATTTAAGGTTTTTTTTTTTGAGATTGAATGTTTGAAGGTTTAGTGTCACTACTTCAAAAAGTACATACAACGACACCATCATTACCACGACCCTTCGAAGGACCGTGGTGATATCTCTAAATTCAGGCGTGTGTGTGTGTGTATATATATATATATATATATATATATATATATATATATATATATATACGACCCTTCGAAGGACCGTGGTGATATCTCTAAATTCAGGCGTGTGTGTGTGTATATATATATATATATATATATATATATATAATATATATATTATATATATATATATATATATATAATATATATATATATATATATATATATATATATATATATATATATATATATATATATATATATATATATATATAACTTTTTAATTAAACATTGTTGATTTATTATCACTGGTTTTTAAAACAACCGTAGTGATATAAGTTGATGATTCTTGAGTTCGATTCTCAATGCCTTCTAATTCGTCATTTCTTTAGTATTTTATCACCATCTTTCATTTTTATTTTTTTAAAAAAAGTTATGTCACAGCAGTTTCTAAACCTAACCGTTGTGTTATATTTCAATTATTTTTTAAAAAATTTAATTGCTTAAAACCTGACGCTTTTTTTTATAAAAAATCATTAATCTAAATCTTATATCATCATAGTTGTTAAAATACACTGTTATAATATAGTTTTCATTATTTTTAAAAATATTTAATAACTTAAAACCTAACGCTTTTTTATAATGGCATTAATGTAAATCTTATATCACCACGGTTGTCTAAATACACCGTTATAATAGAATTTTCATTAATTTTTTAATTGCTTAAAACTTGATGTTTTTTAATAAAATTTCATCATATATCACAACAGTTTTGATAAACCACTGTAATGATATGTTTTACTCACTTTAAACAGAGCTAACTAACTTGTCTCTTTAGTTCTATATTTTCATTTTCATCAAGAAACATCCCCTGACGAAACAATGTGATCTTCAACCAAACAACACCATTTTAATCCTAATGAAACAAAACCAGTTTCAAACCTAACGAAACTTACAACACCATCTTCAAACCTGAAGAAGCCGGCGCATGTGCTTTCGTACCGTCAAGGAAGGAGCCGGCATCATGTTCTTCGTTGTTTATGCTATTATTGATGATGTTATTGTTGATGATGTTTGTGTCTTAATTCCATTGTTGTTATTGATGATGTTTATTGATGATGCTATTGTTGATGATGCTATATTGATGTTATTATTGATGATGCCATTGTTGATGCTGATTTTGTTCATGATGTTATTGTTGATGATCCTATTATTGATGATGTTTAGTGATGATCCTATTATTGATGCTACTATTATTGATGATGTTTGTGTCTTGATGCCACTGTTATTGTTGATGATGTTTGTTGATTGTTTTATGTTTTTATAGATGGAATTTTCTTCATCTAGTAGCGACGAAGTTACATATACAAATGAAACTAGTTCAAATTATTCTCAATATGTAGTAGGACAACAGAGAAAAAAACATCAAAGAGGTGCCATGTTGATGGCTAAATTAGAAAAGTCCACAACTCAGGTGTCAAACTTCTGGTCGAGTTTAGTGTTTTTTATACTATTCTTGATGGTCTGTATTCATCGTTTTTTAAGAGTTATGTTGCGTTCCTTGGATGTAGCAAAGTCAACATATTGTTATATGATTGGAAAGATGTAGGAGCTAAGGTGAAAAATAGAATATGGATAGACGTTCAGGTATATTAATTTTAATTTTCATCGATTCGATATTACTTTATATAAACACTAATGCATACTTATTGATGTAAATGTGCAGTTGACATTTGAGTTTAGTGATAATTTGAAGTTGAAAAAAAATTGGATCACTTATGCTAGTATGTCTTGGAGAAGTTTTAAGTCATGACTCACTAGTGGATACATTACGAAGCCTAAGCCTAATATTTAGCGCTCGTGGATGAAATATCCTTTTCTTGACAAGAAGGTTTGGAAAATATTTGTGAAGTCTCGTAGTTCTGAGGAGTTCATGGTTAGTATGAGTTTTATTTTCTGATAATTTTATGGATACAACCATGAACGTTAATAGTTTCCTATGTTTAAAACAGGTTAAAAGAGAAGTAGGAAAGCTGAACAAGTCTAAAAAATATACCCCTCATAGATTGTCTCGTGGGGGATACATGAAACATGAGAAAACAATTATTGATGGAAAATAACAACAACTAGGAGATGGGGACTCCATGATCGTGATCGGGAACCATCTCCACCATCACAACATGAGAAGTGGAAGATGACTCGACAAAGACCAAAAGGAGAGTACACTTCAGATGCCTCAAGAGCAGCCACTGAGAAAATTTTAAGTAGGATATGTTGT